>NW_014577613.1:119305-134720 GCF_000485595.1 Priapulus caudatus
AAGTGTCACCGCGTATGCAAAGAATGCTGTTGAGACTGCAGCGATATCAGATCAGCATCCCCCTACTTATGTCACGGCCCCTAACGGGTTAACAGAACTCATACATGTGACATAAAGCACCATGCCATCCCACACTACATATCAACTCGCTCTTGACATTTACTAATGATAACCGCTCTTACAGTAATACTTAACAACAGCTATATCTAAATAACAGCCATTCTTAACGACAATATTTAATAATAATATTACTCTGCAGCTGAACTTTCCTCACTCATATATATAGTAACCAGGGAGACAAGCTATTAATAACAACTTCCACACTCAACCGGACAAACAAAGACCCGGTCAACTCACATCCTGTTAAGCTGGGAAATCCCCTACACACACACAACGAAAACTAACTGCTGGAGAATATTTATCTTGTCTCCACAATACACCGCTATTAACACTAGCCCTCGGCTACAATTCACACAACAAATGCAATAGGATGTTCTTAAAAATCATCCATGATATAGCAAGTCAATAATTAAACATTTATTAGTAAACTTACTAAATCCACATCTGCACACCCACGAGAATCGCTTGTCCAGATTCCCTCTGCGACAAAGATGGCACCCCTTCTTTCCCGCTCAAATCAAACAAAGGGTTTATCCTCCATCCCCCCATAGCTTTCCTACACTAACACCAGGCGGCAGCACTATACGGAGTAAGTCATGTAAAGAACAACACTACAGACTCCGAATAAGTGGGCGTACCAAAACTCTCTCAGTACCAGGAGCACCTGACCCAGACTAGCAACCGCTTGGGCCAGGTCGCCAAACTGCATCGGCACCACAGCCGATTCAACCACGGCAGCCCTTTGGGTCCGCACCACCGACTTTGGGAGGTGATGGGGATTCCCATGAGTGCCCGCGTTTGGGCGAGAGGTACGCCTGACTGGCGTCAAGTCCTTCCTGTCATGCGAGCCCGACTCTCCCCCGTTATTCACGTCACCATCGTGAAGTTCGTCTCCCCCAGGCCCCTCCTCAGGGTCTTCCACCCCCTGACCATTTTCCCTGGCGGTGTCCCCTGTGGCACAAGTGTCGTCCGAGTCACTGCCTGACTCAGACTCGTCAGTGCCCCCGACACCCCTATCTTCCCCAGGAGCTTCGCCACCCTCCGGTCTCGTTTCTACACCAAGAGCAAGGTCTCCCTTTTCTCGTGGGTGCTCTGCTTATGCCACCGGTATATCCACTCGGACCCACCTAAACCGTGGGCATGTTTTTTCCTCCGGTGTATTGACCTGTTCCTCATCCGACCATGCGTCATTGTCAGGCACCACTGCTACAGCAACGGGGACTTCGACCATGCTCTTACCATTCAACAGGCTAACACGATTTACCGCCTTGGTTGGCCCCACCCAGTCAGCAGCCTGCAGAACGTACACATTGCTGTGGGTTTGGCCTCGCCACGACGACATAGGGCGTTGAATCCCACATATCCTGGATCTTGTTCCGCCCCTGACACCGGTTTCTCAGGAAGACTCCTCCCTACTGGCAGGTCAGTGTCCTGCGACTTCTTGTTCATTTGATGTTGACGCTGCAGAGCCTCATGCCCCAGCCGCTGTTCCGTGGCCTCCAGAGCTTCACCAAGCTTCTGCCTGTGTCCAGCTACCCAGTCGTCAACACCGTCCGTGTCATCACAGTTGTCCCCCTGATTGACTCCTCCGATGGGGGAGACGTCATCCTCTGTCCTGATGGTGTGCTTGATCCGATCGCAGTATCCCAGATCCTCATCTCTCATCAGAAACACCGATCGGTACCTCCGAAGCATCTCTTCCAGCTTTTCGCGTTGTACCGCATTTAACTCCGCAGCACCACAGTCGAGCGGACTCATCAACTCTGTGACGTCATCACGGTTCTCGTCCTGACCCCCCAAGACTATCTCTGATGACGTAGTCCTCACCGTTACAACTTTATTCACCGCAGATGCTCCACGGACTTGACCCACCCTTGATTTAGGGTTCAACACAACCACCTCCTCGCTCAAATTAGCGATTGCCGCTTCCACGTGCCCCGCCCTGACATGACACAGGGTGGGCAACAGCATCACATTCCTGAGCAAGCCACCGCTATCTACACCCAACGGCTCTACCACGCCCTCATAGCTGGCTACACCCCCCTGGGTGATCAAAGATACCACCCTGATGCTTCTAGCGGCAAGGCATACCACACTAGCTCTGGGAACCCGAACAAAAGCAGCTGGCGGCGTCTTCTCAGCACGACGCGCACTGCTGGTCGCAGCCTGCTCATGGCTGCTCAGTGCCTGCATCCAACTCCGCTTCTCCGAGACAGACCCAGCACCACTCCGCCACTTCCCTGCACTATCAATCGCACAGGGCATACGTTGCAGGATATTGCAACCAATGATCCCCGGCAATCTCTCCAGCCGCTTCCGTTCCTCAGGTGAGGTAGGGTCGCGAGACACCAAAAACCCCATCTGCGGAAACACCTGCCCACAGGCCTCGACATCCAGTTCGATGTATCCCAAGTAGGGAACTTCCAGGCCATTGGCCGCCCTAACCCTAAGCCACTGCAGATCAACTAGCTCTCCCGCCCGGCCAAACCGCCTCCTGAAGAAGCTCTCGGTAATGAGTGACACCTGCGACCCACTGTCCAGCAAACTCTAGAACTCACTCCCACACCGCCGATCTTCACCTCAGCCTAGGAGCAGGGCGCCATGCCCCGCTCCTCAAAACTGGTTTGATTAGTGATTCCTGAGCCATTAGTGGCCCCTCCTACCGCGCGGCTCAGCACTGTAGGGGGTAGTGGTTTGCATATGAAACGTGTTAAAATACAACGTCTTACCCTGAACTATAATACAAAACAATAATTAAAATAAGACACTATACTTAACTGATGATAAACAGAGTATTCCAGCTTATTTTGTGATCGAGAATTTGTGAACCGCTATTGTGTGCAATAAAAATATAAGTTCATTTGGAGCTTGTGTAAAATCCTGAAGAATAAGCCAAGTTTGTTTTGACCTGTCCAAACAAGGAACCATACCTGCAAACCCCGTGGCTTGTCGAAGGCTGTCCAGCAGATGCCCCGATTAGAACAAATCGTCTGCACACCGCCGGTTATGTGAGTATTATATCGGTCCCATCCTTACAAGGATGGCGGTCGAAGCGCACACCCACTATCGCTCTCTATTTCACGAGAGGAAGATATCCTCTATTGTGTCGACCTCTCCGGAAAGAGCGAGCTGCTGCACGTTCGCGTTGCTAATTGCTGTGTATCAAACAATCTTGCACTTGTGCATAACACTCCGCTGCTGCCCTCGCAGACTGTGTTTCACACATCCCTCAGCTCATCGCTCTGTCCTAGTTAGTTATTACAAGAATCAATCTGCTGCGCGATAATGTTACGGAGTTATAAAATTATTAACTTTTAATTAATGCAAACCTCGTGTCTACAATATGTTGCTTGCGCATCTTGGTTTGGGTCCTAGGGTTTCGTCCATTTTTTTTCCTGTATTACTAATTGTTGATCTAAAAAAATTTACTTGTTGTGTCAGTTGTCTGATTATCTCCATTTGTTCTGATTTGTTTCTTGTGTGTTACCTACTACGCTATGATTGGAGAGTGGTTTATCTTGTGCCTCTGGCACTATACGATCTTTGGCGGAAATGCCTCCTGCCTGCATGCCAACAATATCAGCTCCCGGTTTCACTGGTTTGCTTAGCCCCATCTTGGACATCATCAAATCTTTTTCTTTCTCGACGCACTCTGAGGGATCCTTGGGCAAATTGGTACAATTTACACATTCTGCAAAAACCTTTCAATCTTGTTCTTCAGAAGAGGTTGGATGCGATGGACACCGATGGGAATTCATAGACCACGTAGTGCTCTGATTCGACCACCTCATCATCAGCTGGGATATTGAACTGCTCAGGGAACTGTAACATAAATTATTAGGTATGAGTCCTGGGACGCGTTCTTTTCTATCCAGCCAGAGAAACTGGCATCAACTACGGGAAAGGCCGCCGTGACTCTGAACCGATTGCTTCTCACTGGAGCTGGGTGTTCTGTTGACTTTTCAACTTCAGGTTTGCTCTGTCGTTTCTACTTAGTTTGTAGGCGTCTCTTTATTTTCTTGCTTTTGTAGCTGCCTTTAGTGCCCTGCCAGCATTAGGGTACAGGATGGATGTTGCATCCTTTAGTGCTCTTATGTATCGCTCTGTCATTAATGCCACGAGGACGTCAGAGGAGAAACTCTTTTCCGATGTACAATACAATCAGGAAAAGGTATCTTTGATGTCTTAGAATTTTAGCCAGTCGCTTGATATCTTCAGGATAGACAGAAAAGTTATCTATCCACAGGTTCCTTGGTGGTTTTATGACGAGGGTGCACCATTAACTTTCTTTATCTATCTTCTTGTTAATTTCTGCCAGTATTCTAAATTACGGATCAAGCTCCCTGGTCTCTTAGCTGTGCTTCCCCGCCCTAGAGTTGAGGTCTTTTTTCTCGCTCCCTGTAGATTCATCAGCGACCCTCATCAAGGAATGTCGGAACCTGAACTTCTCCCGAATCTTGTAGCCGACTGACTTTTTGGACAGTGTTGAAAGATAATATGACGGTAGTCGTTTGCTACTCAAACTGAGCAGTCCTTCTCCTGAGGACATTCTCCTCACGTGTTCAAAAAGTTCTGAAGTTTTCTTGATTTGTCCTTTTTTGTTTGTATTACAGATATGAAATCATTTTTTGTTTGCTCTTTGGAACTGAGTGAGAGCGCATTTGCTATCTACCATTCCATCTCCATCCAAGTGTCGATCTACCATTACTACAATCTACCATTTACACTCCTACATCTTGCGCATGATAGTTCGCAAGTATAGTCCGAGATTCACAAAATGGGCAGCAGAATCAAAGGTTTACGTGTTACAATCAAACTCGATCGTGCATGTTTTTGGTGAAAGGTAATGATGTACAGTCTTTCTCAAGCATTTTATAGCCTTGCTGTTACACAAGCAATTAAAATTGCTACGGATTATATTGTATAGTCGGAAAGATATTATGACATTGGGTTCCAAATCATTTCTTTACTGACCAACTCACATGATTGGAGCTTATGTTTTCATAGGATTTCCTTTCATTTCCCACCGTGAATTTATTGTGGTACTAATATATTAAGCTCCAAGATAGTCTTTAGGCCGGCTTTTTAGGTTATGTTGCCCCAGAAAAGGAAGGAGAAGAATCTCCAACTAGTTTAGTTCTTTGTATGGTAGTATCATTGCCGCATGGTTCTTGAGATGTAATAACTAATAACGTTCTTTGTGGCATATTGCGAGCATAACGATGTTGTACATCAACGTTCGGGTTGAGTAGAACATTTGCACCTAGGTTCTTATTAGTTGTGCACACATTATTTACATTATGCGTTTGTTTTAACCTTAATTTTCTCTCCAAACCCATTTATTTTCAGTGGACAACCTGGCGGCGCTGTTTATTGTTTTGATCAAACATGTGTAAATTTTATCCACAGTCTTATTGCACTGAAACCTAACTACGGAGAGTTACGTTGAGAACATTGCTAATGATTGCAAAGTAGCATTGAAATGCATGTTGTATAGAATGCTGAGTGCTGGTGTTCGTCTCAGAAAGTGGAGTTGGCTGAAGGTCTAGTGTGAATCTCTATTTTCTAACAATAAACAAATATACCACCTATGTGCATTGTTATGAGACCTAAGCCAACGTTTCGTTTAAATACACGTCTTACCTGAACTATAAAGAAAAACATAATTAAATGGCACTAATACTTAACTGATGATAACAGAGTATTCCAGCTTTATTTTGTGATAGAGAATTTTGTGAATGCATTGTGTGCCAATAAAATATAAGTTATTTGGAGCTTTGTGTAAATCCTTGCAAGAATAAGCAAGTTGTTTGGATTTTCGAATCGTAGGCATGTGTGCTGCTCTTGTAATAATGTAGCTATTCTGTAAACTAGCTCTCCTCCTTCGTCTCGGGAATTGTGATAGCATGACTGAGTGCAAACTTGCTTATATAGGTTCTTAGTGCTGTAGGGTTCCTTTAAATGCTGACATCGTCATGTGCCACAAAGCAGATTTCCTATTGACCATGGTTTGGCTGCACTTATTTTCTACGACAAATTATAGTTTGTGCTTTCACTCTTATTGTTTACTGGTACTCGTAAAAATAATTATCAATTAGAAGTACTAATATAGCATGATAATGTAAATATTAAAACTATGCACACGAGAAACATTTACCCATTATTACAGTCCATTTTAACCCTCCTTGTCTTTTTTTACTTTATCGGGCGCCTAGCCGTTGGCCTATTTTGTGGAGATAAATTTTCATTTGGAGAGGCCGGTAGTCGCCCTCCTTCTGTTGGCAAGATCTTTAGTAGTTGTATTCTCTGCTACATGATAGGAAATCTTTAATACAACAATCTTCATTGATTAAGAATTTTAAAAAAAGACATAACATACATTAATTGTGTATTAAAAATAAATTCGCAATGAAACTAATGCACTAATGAGAATTGTAGTAGCTACGGAGATAGCTCGTTACATATTAGTCTCTAGTGCAGGTTACTTTCTTTGACGGTTTGCTGTTGAAGTTTTATAGCTTGCTCATCTCTTAGGCAACGTCTTATTCAGCACTGGGGTGCCGTACGGTGAATGCTAGCTGCCCAGTCTCTGGTTTAGGTTGCTGTGTTGTCTGTAAATGGTGAGATGGCGTTGTTACAAATGAGTATGAAATAATATAAAAAAGGTATGCGATTAACGCTTCAGACCAACAGGCTACTATCGATTGATGTTGTAAATGTATATATGTTAAAAATTTATAGTTAATATAATATTGTTCGTTAGAAGAGATGTTACGTCTGAGAACATTGCAATAATTGCAAAGTTGAGCATTAAAACACAAGAAGTTTATGAAATGCTTGCAGTGATTGGGTTCTCTCAGAAGTGAGTTGTAGAGAGTCTAGTACGTGAATTCTCTTTTTTAAACATTAAACAAAATATACCGTCATTGTGCATGTTTTATGAGTAGAAGCAGTTGTTAATACAAACGATTTAACTGACTCATAATTAAAAAACAATCAATTAAATTGAGCACTATACTAATGTGATAGACAGGTATTCCAGCTTTATTTTCTGGATAAGAGATTTGACTTAACTGCCATTGTGATGAATAAATATAAGTTATTTGCGAGCTTGTGAAAATCACTGAGAAAGACAAGTTTGTTTTGGCATCTTTGAATCGTGGCATGGTGCGCTGCTTTTACTCTTTAGTATTTTCTAATTTTAACATATATTCGTTAAATTATGTGCATTTATGAGCTAAAAGCTTATGGCCGTGGTGGTACTACTGCTACTGACACCAAGTGGTAGAAAACATAAACATCAGATACATTACTGAACGTGACAGAGAGTATGTATTTAAAGTGAATAATATTCCTAGCTGCTGTAATGTACACCACAAAACACGGAGAAAATGAAAACAAGTAGAAAGCAAAAACAAATGTAGTCATGAAAGTGGTAGGGCCGGCCCAAGATATACTTTGGAAAAAATAATAAACAGTATAATTTTTTTTTTAGTCACAACACTTTAGGGCTGGTTGACTTGTAGGGCCGGGGGCAAATGCCCCCTTTACCCCATTGATAATCTGCTACTGGTTATGTCGGTAATTAATAGGTCTACGCTGCTGCGCAGATTGTGTGAATCCGCTACTAGCCGCACGGTAGTTCACACATCTCGGTCGTGTGTCCAATTTTAACCAGGGAGTGGTAGCATCAGAATCCATTTCTAAACGTTAATAAAGTCATTAAAAGTTAAGAAGAAAAGAAGGAAAGAAACATCAGTAATACTCCATTACAATAGTACTGTGGCACTTGTCAAATAAGCAAATACAATAATAATGTTTTACTAACAATGAAAATTATTTTATTTTTACACGAAAGATGTTATTTTTAAAAGCGAAAATACATTTTAAAATTACATTGCTAAAACATCTGTTAATAATTATATTGAAACGAAAAATACTAATATTATTTGTTAAACTATTATTTTTTTATAATGCCGATAGTAGTTAGGCACATAACCACTTATTTGTCATTTCATTTATTGTAATTTATTTTAATTGTCTTGGTAAGCCGGCGGCATCTTGAAGGGGGTTTTGGATGACCCCTCAGGCTAGGTGTCGTGGGAGCCGGCGAAGTCCTGGGACGGATGGTCTCCGGAGCTGGCGGTTCATACCAATGATCCGGGATTGTGTTCGTATTCGAGTGAATCGTGGTCGTTCTTGCAGGCGGCAATGGAGTTGTCGTCGCTGGCGGCGATCGAGTCCGATGCTGGACGGTGAACTCGTGCGTCTGGTATCTGGAGTAATATTGGTGGGAGTAGTCAGCCTTGAACTTGTCCATGAATATGCAGGCGATCAGGCCTGCGCCACTTCCGCGAAGCCGTGTCCAGGTCTGCGGCGCCCCGTGCCCAGGGTCTTCAAAATTATCTTTGTATTTTCCTTTACTTGATAACATTATATCCAATTCAATTGTATTGTGATCACTCTACCGGGTTTTTATTGTCCCATCCATACTTTCATATCTACATAATCCCCACATTCTATCTTCATCAATTTCCATATTGGTAATTTTTTCCTCCAGCTCGCTATCGGCTAACACGTAATCAATTACTGATTTTTGTTCTCCCTGAACTCCTGTCCAGATCAGCATCATTTGAAGACCAGAAGCATTTGGTGCTTCCATTTAGCAAATGTAATTTACAATGTTTTTTTAAACTGATTAATTTTTTTCCTCCTGCTGTTAGGTCTTTACTATTGCCTGTAATGAAATCTCCAACTTTAACATTAAAATCTCCTACCACTAGACACATTTGATTCTTTTGTGCAGCCTTCATAACTTCTTCTATTGCATCAAACATTGATATAATTTTTTCCTTATGAGTTCTAGACTCTTGTGGTCCATATCCTACTCCTATTTGAACTTGAATCCTGTGATTATTTATTAAGCACCATACTTGTTCACCTGCTTCTCGTTCTTCTCTGATGCAAATTGTTACATTTTTTAATCTATCTGGTATTGCTAACATTACACCACCTCCCGTTTTTTCTGTTTGATTGACAGTAATACATTGGATAGCCAGGGAGAAACAAATTGTCCATATTATTTAAATGAGTTTCAACAATGGCAATGACTTTTGGTTTTTTATTTTCAATTATATCATAGAGGCAATCTAATTTTGACCGAATACCTCTTGCATTTGCATAAATAACTTGAAAATTTTCATATAGGATTTTATTACTTCGAGATCGCCTTGTTGCTTTAATACTTGTTTTTAGACTTTTTATTGGTTCCCCCCTTGCCAGCTCTGTGTCCGTATATATTGTAGGCGGGTTTTCTCCGTCTTACAAGAAGTGTGTAGAAATGTTAACACTTAATATTCAAAGCACAAGAGAGTGAGACGGTGCCACAAAGAATAAGATTTATTCAAGAAAGCTCTTGCAGTTAATAGATTAATATACGTACGATAGCACACAAGAGGTGCAGACAGTTAATACGGTGCGAGTGCAACTTACACAGCTATAAGAACTACGTTTAGAATTATAGAAAGATTATTGCACATACTAGAAGATAGCTCACTACGATAGAACAAATAAGAATCAAGATAGATTCATTCACCCTAAGCCATCAGTTAAGAATGAACTTACATACTCACGGTCTCAATAACGATGCACGGTCACACGGCACAGACAATGTTAGACACACTGACTATCGCTCACTTCAAACTGTCTTATATATACGCTCAAATTTAGCATCCACAAACCCCTGTCCAAACAAGGAACCATCCCTGCAACCCCAGTGGCTTGTCCGAAGCTGTCCAGCAGATGCCCCCGATTTAGAACAAATCGTCATGCACACCGCCGGTTATGTGAGTAATTAATCGGTCCCATCCTTACAAGGATGGCGTGTCGAGCGCACACCCACTATCGCTCTCTATTTCACGAGACAGGAGTATACCTCTATTGTGTCGAACTTGTCTCTTTGAACTTTATCGGGCCTAAGCGTGGCTATTTTTTGAGAAAGCACATTCTCATTTGGAGAAGGAAGGTAGTCGCCTCTCTTTTGTGGCAGATCTTTCGTAGCTTGTATCCTCTGCTACCTGAACCAACAAAAACCAACAAATCTTCATTGATTAAAACATTTATAAAAACACATAAGCATCACATGTTGTGTTGATGTACAAAAATACAATTCGCAATGAAATAATGCACCTAATAAGAATTGCAAGTAAAGCTACGGATAGTAGCTCGTTACATATTAACCCTTTTAGAGGCAGGTTTTTTGCCCAAATACGTAGTGATTTGGGCGAATTAATTCCCAAATTTTACCTAAAAACGGGGGATGATTGAGGCTGAAATCATTATGATTATACACGAATACACTGTACGAGTCAATAAGAATAGATAAAAATGAATTTTCCTACTTTACTTATGATATTGTGGGAAGCATGTCTTGCATAGCCCAACACCGCGGTCCTTGCACCACGTTGTTATCCTCGTACCCTTGAATCCAACGTCACGTTTCTGCGCACAGACAACACGTTTTTTCCGTTTATGTCTGGGATCCTCCCTTGGAAGTGTCTGGCAGTCACTCTAGCCTCTGCAGGACCAAGACTTGGCCTCGCGACCCTCGCTCTGGGTTTGTGGTAGCCGCCAATGAGCCCCTCAATGACGGCAATGATGAAATCCAAATGTGTCATGCGTTTGTTTGGTGCAGTTGGATCATTAGGATTGTTTTTGTAGCATATGTATGCATTTGTAACAGTCCTGTCTATGAGATGGAACACCACCTTGCGCCAACATTTCACCGTTCCTAGTTCTGGAGCATAGTGGTTCGTTATTTGATCAGAAATATCGACCCCCTCCCCCCCATACCACTGTTGTACGCAATGACGACGCTTGGAACTTTTTTGGTCACATCCCTTTTTCTCTTGTCAACAGTAGCAGCAGTAGCCTTGGTTATTATATAATAGTCTTTATATAAGCGCTTAATTTAGCTTATCTGAATCCACCCAAAAATGGAAATCGCCCTTTGTTAGCCAATCGGCTGGCCGAGAGAGCCTAGCAGATACTACCCGTTTTAGAACAGAACTCTAAATAAACAGCTTGGTGTCTAAATGTCCAGCGCCGGATTAACAGTTGGCTGGGCCGGGGGCATATCATGTATTTGGGCCGCCCATCCACCCTTCCCATAAGCAAGAATATATACTTTCAACATTTTATTATTTTAATATGACTTCTTTAATACAAAGCACAATTTGTTTACAGAAGCACTTTTACAGAGATACTTTTCGAGATTTAAGTGTAGCAAAGCATGAGACGAGTTCATCCATATCTTACAAGTCCATCATACCATGTTCAATGCTCAGGAGTGACAGATTAGACATTTGATGTAGTCCCATGCTGGCTCGCAGGTAGTTTTTCACTCTCTTGAGAACACTGAATGATCTCTCACCGCTGCAGTTAGTCATCATCAGAGATAAGAATATTGAGAGCATGGTGCCAACGTTTAGAAGAGAATTTTGAAGTGCTGGCTTGCCCATCATCACGCGATGCATCCAAATCTCTGGAGCGTCATTTTGCTTGGAGGACAGGTAGTCACCTTCAGATGCAAAATCTGACTTCAGAATGGAGGAATAGAAGAGAAGTTCACTGGAGAGCTCAGGTTCAAGGTCATTTTGATAACTATCCACCAATACCTTTGCATACTTGTCCATTTCTTCAGCAGAAATGCTAGTTAGCCTTTGAAGGAACCCAAATTTCCCACTGATGGTTGAATAGGCTGCACGGCGCTTTGTCAGGGCCAACTGTAGTTTGTCTATGACAGGCAGGAAACTGTCAACACGTAACACCGGTGAAGAAGTAGTACTCTTTGGTTTTTATGAAAAACCTGTCTATCTTTGGTGTTTTGCGATAGTGTCTTGCATCTTAGACGAATCTATGTCTCTGTTTTTCGTCGCACCTTCTGTTCACCCATTTAGCCTTTTTTGTCATTTATGCAACAAACAGAAAAAATCTTATATTGACAAATTTTTCTTTACTAGCTCAGAGAAACAAGTATATTAAATAAAATTTGAGAGTGCTAGCTCTTCTGGTGCTGCATTATGGGTGAATATATAAGCAGTGATTGTAGATAGTTGAACATATATATTCCGATGCTTACTTATGGTCGTGGCTGTACTATGCTACTGACAACAAAGTGTAGTAAAACATAACTCAGATACATTACTGACGTGACAGGCAGTAGTATTTAAGCGATAATATTCTAGTGCTGTTATGTACATCACAAAACACGGAGAAAAATGAAAACAAGGGAAGCAAAAAACAATATCGTAAGTCATGAAAGTGGTAGCGCCGGACCCATCTATACTTGGAAAATAATAAACAGTATAATTTTTTTTTAGTCACAACCAAATTTAGGGCTGCGTTGACTTGTTAGCTCGGCCGGGGCAATGCCCCGTTACCCATTGATAATTAGTACTGTCCTATTGTCAGGTACATTAATAGTCTACGCTGCTGCGCAGATTGGATGTGGATCCGCCTGGCTAGCCGCACGGTTAGTCAAATCTCAGTCGCTTGTGTCAATTTTACCAGGGAGTGGTAGCATCAGGAATCCTTATTTTTTTTCTACGTTATAAGTCATTAAGTTTAAAAGAAATAGAAGGAAAGAAACACTCTCAGGTTAACTCCTTACAATAGTATGTGGCACTTGTTCAATAATGCAAATACATAATATGTTTTCTAACAATGAAAATTATTTTATTTTACACGAAAGATTTATTTAATAAGCGAAATTACATTTTAAAATTTACAGTGCTAAAACATCTGTATAATAATTATATTAACGAAAAATACTAATATTTATTTGTTAACTATTATTTTTATATGCAGATAGTGTTAGGACATAACACTTATTTAATTTCATTTATTGGTATTTATTTTAAATTGGTCTGGGGTAAGCCGGGGCGCATGTTGAAGGGGCGTTTCGATGTCCCTCCTCACGCCTAGCTGTCGTGGGAGCGGCGAATCCTGACGGATTTGAGTGCTCGCGAGCTGGCCGTTCTACCATGGTCCGTGTTGTTTCGTCATGTCGAGTGATCTTGGTCGTTCTTTGGCAGGCGGCAATGGACGTTTCGTCTGCTGCGCGCGCGATCGAGTCCGATGCTGAGAACGCGTGAACTGTTGCTCTGGTATCTGGAGTTCATTGGTGGGAGTGTCAGCTTGAAATACGTGTCCAATGATATGCGGCGATCAGGCCTGCGCACCTCCCGCGACCAAGCCGTTGTCCAGGTCTGCGGCGCCTCGTGCAGGTCTTCAAATTATCTTTGTATTTTCTTCCTTTACTTGATAACATTTATCCATTCAATTGTATTTGATCACTCTACCGGTTTATTATTATCCCTCCATACTTCATATTACATTAATCCCCACTTCAATCTTCCTCAATTTCAATTAGTTTTTTTCCTCCAGTCGCTCTTCGGCTAACACGTAATATTTTACTGTTTTGCTTCTCACTGAACTCTGTCCAGTCAGCTATTTGAGCACAGAGATTGGTGCTTCATTTAGCAAATGTAATTTACATGTTTTGTTAAACTGGATTAATTTTTTTCCTCCTGCTGTTAGGTCCTTTACTATTGCCTGTAATGAATCTCAAACTTTAACAATTAAATCTCCTTACCACAGACACACTGTTGATTCTTTTGTGCGGCCTTCAATAACTTCTTCTATTGCATCAAACATTGATATATTTTTTCCTTATGAGTTCTAGACTCTTGTGGTCAACCATATCCTACTCCTATTTGAATCTTGAATCTCTGTGATTATTTATAAGCACATACTTGTTCACCTGCTTTCTGTTCTTTCTCTGAAAGCAAATTGCGGTTACATTTTTAATCTATCTGGTATTGCTAAAATTACACACTCCCGTTTTTTCTGTTTGAGTTGACAGTAATACATTGGATAGCAGGGAAAAACATTGTCCATATTATTTAAATGAGTGTTCAACAATGGCAATGACTTTGCGTTTTTTTTCAATGTTATCATAGAGCGCAATTAATTTTGACCGAATACCTCTTGCATTTGCATATAACTTGAATATTTATCAACATAGGATTTTATATACTTCGAGAATCGCCTTGTGCTTTATACTTGTTTTTAGACTTTTTATTGGTCCCCCCTTGCCAATGCTCTGGTGTCTCGTATATTTGTAGGCGGGTTTTCTCCGTCTTACAGAAGGGAATGTTAGAATATGTTAACACTTAATTTCAAAGCACAAGAGAATGAGAGCGTGCCACAAAGAATAAGATTTTATTCAAGAAGCTCTTTGCACGTAATAGATTAATATCGTACGATAGCAACAAGAGATGCAGACAGTTAATACCGGTGCGAGGCAACTTACTACAGCTAAAGAACTACTGTTTAGAATTATAGCAAAAGATTATGCACATACTAAATGATAGCCTCACTAGCGATAGAACAACATAAGAATCAGACTAGATATACGATTCACGACCCTATAGCATCAGTTAAGATTGAACTTAATACTCCACGGTCTCAATAACGATGCACGTCAGCGACGGCACAGACAATGTTAGACACACCTGCGAACATATCGGCTCCTTCAAACTGTCTATATATACGCTCAAATTTAGCATCCACAAACCCTGTCCAAACAAGGAACCCATCCTGTCAAACCCCAGTGGCTTGTCGAAGCTGTCCAGGGCAGAGTCCCCGATGTTAGAACAAATGGTCATGGCACACGCCGGTTATGTGGTAATTATATCGGTCCATCGCTTACAAGGAGGGCGTTCGAAGCCGGCACACCCACTATCGCTCTCTATTTTCACGAGAGAAGGAGTATCCTCTATTGTTCCGATGCCCTCCTCGCGAGAAGAGCCGAGTGGCTGGCACCGTCGCACGTGCTAATATGCGTCGTACAAACAATCTTGCCACTGTGCATAAACACTACCGCTGCCCTCGCAGACGTGTTTCACACTCCCCTCAGCCTCATGCTCATGTCCTAGTTAGTTATTAGCAAGAATCAATTGCTGCGCAGATAATTTAACGGACGTTATAATAATTAATTAACTTTTAATTAATGCAATCCTGTGTCTACAATTGTTGCTTGCGCATCTTGGTTTGGGTCCTGAGGTTCCGTCATTTTTTTTCCTGTATTACTATATTGGTTATCTAAAAATTTATTGTGTGTCAGTTGTTGATTCATCTTCAATTTGTCTGATTTGCTTTCTTGTGTGTTACCTATACGCTAACATGAGTGAGAGATGGTTTATCTTGGCATGCCTCTGCACTATACATCTTT
>NW_014577613.1:134745-147929 GCF_000485595.1 Priapulus caudatus
AAAACGATGTCGATGCGTTTCGCACTTCACTATTTCTGTTGTTCCAGGAGCTATGATGATAAAGAACATAGGTATCATCTTGAAGTGTTTTTCCCCTCCTTTCCGTTTTTGTCGGTTCTCCTCGGATTACTCATTGCTTCAGTTAGCTCTTGACCCCTTCGTGTTCGAAGAAGGTGAATAGCTTGGACGTTGAGACGCCCAGTGAATTCTATTAGAGACTATCAAGCAGGCAATTGCAGAGTTAGTCGGATCATTGGATATCTGGAGCATACACCATTTTATGGGTGTTGAAACGCTGGAGAACTTTCTCCAGAGTGAAGCGCATGATGTCCAGTTCCAGATTCTCCCATGCTGGTTACTAGAACCGGTGCTTCGAAAAGCTGACACTTCTGGCTTCTGCTTTGTCGTCATCTATTAGTTCTGTCCAGTGCTTTCTTGATCGCTGATACCCACACCGTATTGCTTTGGTAGCATCTGCATGTGGCATACCATCTCGCTGGCCACATAGCCGTTGACACTGGTAGTATTGGACAAAAGCATTAGTGAGACTTTCAACGGTGGGTTGACTGTGAGAGAAGACATAACAGCTTTTGCACAAAGTCGAGAAGCGAATAGGCAACAGAGCAACAGTCACACGCTGATTCCAGCTAGATTCAACTGAATGTCCTGCACTAAGTATGTTACACGACTAATTCGTTCTTGCCATTGTAGAATGCTGCTTACCATTGGTATATGCCACTCATGTTTGAGGCTTGTCATATGATGTGACCACCAGACAATAAGCAAGGCTCGTACCGTAACTTCAATAGAATATCAGTACTGTTCCCAAAGCTCTCACCAGTAATGGCTATTCCAATTGGATGAACTGAAAAAATTGTTACGCACAGGGCAGGCAGAGTGACATAGAGCAGTATTAACCGTTAAGGGCTTGTCGCGATAAAAGGTGTAGAGTTACAGCCCTGCTGTCCCGAGGTGGCTTCAACTTTCCCGGTAGGTCACGCCTGAGTCACGCCAGCCCCACAACACCTGTGCACGTAGTCTGTACAACACCACTCACTGATTCTATAAATAAACCATTCGATGAGTTATTATGGAGATCAGTGACACTGACACACCACAGTTTCCCACAGCCACGCAGTCGTTGAGTGCGCATGTGTTTACGCTGTAGCCTAGGTCAGTAGTAAACCGGAATGCTTAGTAATATGTGTTCCTTTTTATGGGTTTCAATTGCTGCATTCTTTCTCTATTTTACTATACCTAAGTCCATGCCCGTTTGGTGGTCAGAACTTCTGTGTAGACACATTGTTCATGATGGAAGCGTTAAGTTGTGTCATATGGCGTATACAGCTAGATATGTAGCTGCAGGGCACTTCCACGCCGCTAGGCAGTGAGCGTACACTGGCTGTGACTGAAGAAGTGGTTCGACCGTGACACACACACACACACACACACCCACACAGCACACACACAGCACACACACCGCGCGCGCGCGCGCGCATAAACAAAACCATACACAACACACGCCACACATAGCAACACACACATCACACTACACGCACGCACACACACACACACGGCCGCACACACACACAACACACAAACCACACACACACACCACACACACACACACACTACACCACACACCACCACACCAAGCACACCACACACACACACACACACACACACAAACGCGCGGCGACACGCCACCCACGACACACACACACACACACGCCCACACACACACAAGCACAACACACACACACACACACACACACACCCACACACACACACACACACGCATACACAAACAATACACCACCGCGCGCGCGCGATAAATACACACACACACGCATACACAAACACATACACCAACACACCACCACATTAAGATTACACACCACATATACACTACACGCACGCACACGCGACAACACACATCACACACACAACGCACGCACCACAAACACACACACAGAGAAAACCTTACCTGCCGACATCAGGAGTTGTTTTTACAGCGGGGCCGACTTTTGCGGGCGTATCTTGTCGGTGCTTAAATATTCATAATATTATTGGCTTTGGTGGCATTAGCTGGTGCATGTTATAACAAATTTTCTAACCAAATGCCAAGAAATCAATGGTAAAAACAATGTGTAACATTCTCCTGGTGTTGATTAGATGAGCGACTTAGAAATCTTAGAGGAGCGGCCTTGCGTTATACCATGGGTAGTATACATTCGTTTGCACATTGCCGATTCCATTGTGTTTTTTCGTGTTGTGACGTTTGCACGCGCTTGGTGCACAAATTTCGCACTATCTTAATGTTTTTGAATGTGGAATGTGAAAAAAATAAAACCTGAAAAAAACATAGCCAGGCAACGTGTCATTGGATCTGTAGCAATGTTTGTACAGTTTGGAGAGGATCCGACTTGAGCGTGCGGGAAAACGTATGCGGGACACACACACACACCAACACACACACACACCACACACACACCACACACACAACAAGAAAATCTCAATTTATAGTAAGATTGTTTCGATGTTTGAACATACACTCGTGACTCATACATAGCCATAGCAAGCAATTAAATGTCAGGAACACTTATATCAAATCGACCAGCATTTTTGGATTTTAACTAGTTGAGAAACAATTTTATCCAGGGTAAGAATTGCGATACGTTTAGTCTCGTTAGTTCTACTTTTAATGTAAAAAATGACACAATTCCTGACGTAGTCAATTTTAGTGTTTTTTATTAATTTAGGAAATATTTTAATAACATTTTCACACAGTCCCACTCGTCCGCAGACAGCAAGTTTACCACTTCCACATGAGATAACATGCAAGACGGCAGAAAAATTAACAAAAAAACATCACGGTGGACGGAATACAGTGTATTAATCAGAGCAAAAGCTTTAATACATATATATTAAATAATATACGGTCAAGACAAACAAGGTATTGTACTTGTAAAGTCTTACAGACTGTCTCCGTCTCCTATTCGCCATGCGATGTAGCGCGGACTATTATAAAAACGGGACTGCACGTTACGGGACCTATATGTTATATTACGTGGAACCACACATTGTTTAAAGGACTGACTTCCAGTCGTACAGGCCAAGCTGTCCCTGAACCCCTGGTACATATAAGCGTGGATGGACTAGTTTTATAGCGACTACCAGCACCGCGCTAGTCACAGCAGAAGTTTGCTTTTCGCGCACTCTTTTGCTTGCATGTTGCGCAATTCACTGTCAGCTTACTACCCGGGAAGCAGTATATCCGTAGCGCCACCTACGGTTTAATTCATCTCGCCGATTAACTCTGACTCGCGGAACGAGCCTGATCGCAATTTGTGTAATGTCAGGTGTTTGAATCCACTGATACGGAATAGTATTTGGGCAGCTTTACTTCCAAAAACAATGCTTATCGAGACTTTTTGCGCAAGAAGTGCAATCAATTTGTCACATATTTGTTAGATGACAGGTAGGAAAACATGGACCCACGTCCAGTATTCCATACTGTGTCAGATGCTGTGACCAGAATGGAATCGAAACTGCGGAAATGGCTCTCCAGAAACCACAAGAAGTTGCCATTATGTTGTTGAACCGGATCGCCTTTATCCCTAGCACGAAATGCCAACCCCCCTTGCTGCAAGCACTTGATGAACAACAACAACTCGCCTTCAATACATCTCGCAATATCTAGATGTACATTCTTTTCTGTACCAGTCGCATGGTCTATCCGCTTTTCAAATTGGCAGCGAATTACCATTGATCGGACAGCATCTAGGGGGGGGTGATGACACTGATTTCGTCTGCGGGAGATTTGAACGACTCAGCAGGCTTCCATCGAAAATTCCAGTTGCAGAATTTGACACCAGTCTCTTTTAGACAACGCAGGACACATGTGAAGCGAGAGATACCGTCGATGGCGGCAGGTAGCATAGCCAGGTCACAAATAATTGGTTTCGTTGTTGGGTTATGACCCGTGTGAACATTGATCGTGTACAACATCGTTTCACTTTCCCATCAGTTCCTCACCAATGCATAAAAAGGTCCTGACGGTTGGCACCACTTGAGGAATAGCTTTATGCAATCCAGAACATCTTGGAATCTTCTTTGATGTCTTTACGGCATCCATAGTCAGATCATCTCCTTGTGTTCCTGGAGCGTGAGACCAGCTTGCCTCGTTGGCTCGTCCTCTGGAGTCTGATCTTCGACATCATGTCATCAGCACATGACGATCAGTTTTGAACTTTGGGTTCTACGTTGTCGGGTTTATAAGTTTAGTATTCTCAGGACAAACACGTAGGAACACAGACACCATCATCACCTTGTTGAAGAAGTAGTACTCTTGGTTTTATGAAAACTGTCTTCTTTTCGTGTTTTGCGATAGTTTTGCATCTAGACGAATCTATGTCTTCTTGTTTTTCTCGACCTTCTGTGCACCCCCCTTTAGCCTTTTTGTCCTTTTATGCAACAAACAAGAAAAAAATCATAACTTGACAATTTATTTTCAATTTACTAGCCCTCGAGTAAACAAGATATAATTAATAAATTGAGAGTGTAGCGGTTCTGGTGACTGATTATGGTGAATATATAGAGCAGATGATCGTAGATAAAGTTGACAATATTTATTCTGCGATGCATTACATTGTATCGAGTCGTGCTGTACTACTGCTTTACTGAACACCCAAGGTGTAGGCAAAAACATAAAAATCAGATACATACTGAACGCTGAACAGAGAGTATGTATTTAAAGGTGGAATAATATTCTAGCTGCTGTATGTACAACCACAAAACACGGAGAAAATGAAAACAAGGTAGAAGGCAAAAACAAATGTTAGTCATGAAAGTTGGTGTTAGGGTCCGGGCCCAATATAACTTTGGAAAAATAATAAACAGTATAAATTTTTTTTAGTCACAGACACTTTAGGGCTGGTTGACTGTAGGCGGGGGCAAATGCCCTTTACCCCATGATAATTCTGCCTACTGGTTATGGTCGTAATTAATAGGTCTACGCTGGCTGGCACGAATTGTGTTGAATCCGCTTGCTATGCGCAGGTAGTTCACACATCTCGGTCGTGTGTCCAGTTTTAACCAGGGGAGTTGGTAGCGATCAGAATCCATTTCTAAACGTTTAATAAGTCATAAAAGTTAAAAAGAAAAGAAGGAAAGAAACATCAGTAACTACTCATTTACAATAGTACTGTGGAACTTGTCAAATAAGCAATAATACAAATAATAATGTTTTACTAACAATCGAAAGCTTATTTTATTTTTAACACGAAGATGTTATTTTTAAGCGAAAATACCATTTAAATTACAGGCAAGACATTTAAATTTAATTGCTAAACATCTGGATAATTATAGTGGAAACGAAAAATACTAATATTTATTTGCTTAAACTATAGTTTTTTTTATAATGCCGATAGTAGTTAGGACATAACCATTAGTTGTCATTTGATTTATTGTAATTTTTTTTACTTAGTCTGGGTAAGCGCGGCATCTGAAGGGGGTTTTGGAGTGTCCTCAGGCTAGGTGTCGTGGGAGCGCGCCGAAAGTCCTGGACGGATGGTCTCCGGAGCTGGCGAGTTCGATGACAATCGCGTCGGGCATTGTGTGGTCGTGGTTTTCGAGTGGAATCGTGGGATTCTTGCAGGCGGCAATGGAGCTTCGTCGGTCGCTGGCGGCGACTCGGTCGATGCCTGGCGGTGAACTGTGCGTCGGCTAAGAATCTGGAGTTATCATTGGTGGGCAGTAGTCAGGGCTTGGGAAGCGTGTGTCCATGAATATGCAGGGGCGATCAGGCCTGCGCCACTCCGGCGAGCCGTGTCAGGTCCTGCGGCGCTAGTGGCCAGGTCTTGCAAGGGAACCTTATCTTTGTATTTTGCCTTGATTGATAATACATTTATCAATTCAATTGTATCTGCATCTTACCGGGGTTTTACCTTTATCGCTATCGCATACTATGCAGATCGTACTAACTCCCCATTCTATCTTCATCAGTTTCCATATTAGTAATTTTTTCTCCAGCTTCGCTATCGGCTAACCGTAATCAATTTACTGATTTTTGGTTCTTCCCTGAACTCCTGTCCAGGATCAGAGCATCATTTGAAGACCAGAAGCAGTTGGTGGCTTCCATTTAGCCAAAGGTTAATCTTGCATGTTTTGTTAAAACGGATTAATTTTTTCTGCTGTGTGGTGAGTGTTTAGCGGTTGTGCCTGTGAGGATGGAAATCTCCGAAGCTTTAACGATTTAAAATCTCCTAGGCGACTAGGACCATTGATCGTCGTTTTGGTGGCAGCCTGTCATAACTTCGTGGTCTGATTGCATCAAGCATTGAGTGATAGTTTTTTGACTTATGAGTTGTAGATTCTTGTGGTCGAGTTATCGTGGTGCCTATTTGACTTGAATGTTTGTGTGTGTGCTTTAGTAAGCACCATCTGGTTCACCTCTTACTCGGTGGCTTCCTGCCTGCCGGCCACGCACTGTGTTTTTTTTGAGTGTCTGAGTGGTGATTGTGGCGTAGACAGATATAGACGGACGCTCGCGGTGTGTTTCCTGCTGTGAGTTCGACAGTATAGGCGACTTCGGCACTAGCAGCGAGAAACCGAGAGTGTGCCATAGCCTTTGGCGGAAATGCCTCCTGCTGCACTGCCAACAATATCCAGCTCCCCGGTTTCCACTGGTTTGCTTAGCCCCATCTTGGACATCATCAAAATCTTTCTTTCCTCAGACCACTCTGAGGATCCTGTGGAGATTTTCCAGAATTTATCCACATTCTGCAAAACCTTCAATCTTGCTTCTTCAGAAGGGTTGGATGCGATGGACACGGAGAACTTCATAGACCACACGTAGTGCTCTGTCGTCCACCTCATCCATGAGCTGGGGATAATTGAAGCTGCTCCAGGGAACTGTAACACTAACGGGAGATTGAGTGAGTTGTCAAAATATTGGTATGAGTTCCTGGACGTTTTTTCTATCCCAGCCAGAGAAACGGCCATCAACTCCGGGAAGGCCGCCGCGACTCTGCCGAATGTTAGCTCACTGGAGCTGGTGTTCCTGTTGACTTTTAACTTCAGGTTGTAATCTGTCTGTATTCTACTTAGTCTTGTGGCGTCTCTCATATTTCTTGCTTTTGTAGCTGCCTTAGTGCCACTGACCAGCATTAGGGTACAGATGGATGTTGCATCCTTGAGTGCTCTATTGTACGCTCTGTCATTAATGGCCACAGAGGACGGTTCAGAGGGAAACTCTTTCTCGATGTCAATAGCAATCAGGGAAAAGGTATCTCTGATAGTCTTAGCTTTATAGCCCTGGTACTTGATATCCTTCAGGAAGACAGAAAAGTTATCCTGATCCCACAGGTTCATTGTGTGGACGAGGGTGCCTACACTTTCTTTATCTATCTTCTTGTTAATTCTCTGCAGTATCTCATTACGATCAAGCTCCCTGGTCTTCTTAGCTGTGCTCCCCGCCCTAGAGCTTGAGGGTCTTTTTTCTCGCTCCCTGTAGATTCATCCAAGCGACCCTCATCAAGGAATTCGGAACCTGAACCTTCTCCCGACATCTTGTAGACCGCACTGAGGTTTGAAGTGTTGAAAGATAATATGGACGGATAGTCGTTGCTACTCAAACTGAGCAAGTCTTCTCCTGAGGAATTCTCCAGTGTTCAAAAAGTTCTGAAAGTTTTCTATGATTTTCCTTTTATTGTTTGTATTACAGATATGAAATCAATTTTTTGTTGCTCTGGGGAACTGTGTGAGAGCCGCCATCTTGCGATCTACCATCTACCATCTACCATCAGTGTCGATATACCATACTACCATCTACCATTTACCATCTACCATCTTGCGATGATAGTATCGCAAGATAGTCCGAGATTCACAAGAAATGGCAGCAGAAATCAAAAAGAGTTTACGTGATTACAATCAAAACTCGAATCGTGCATGTTTTGGTGAAAGTAATGATGTACGAGTCTTCTAAGACATTTTAGCCTTGCTGTTACACAAGCAATAAAATTGCTACGTATAATTGTAATAGTCGGAAAAATATATGAACCAATGGTTCCAAATCATTTCTTTATTGACCAACTCAACATGCTGGAGCTTCATGTAATTCCATATGCATTTCTTTCCATTTCCCACGTGAATTTATTGTGGTACTATATATGAAGCTCCAAATAGTCTTTAGCCTGCTATTTTAGGTTAATGTCTGCCACCAGAAAAGGAAGGAGCAAGAATCCTCCCAACTAGTTAGTTCTTGTATGGTAGTATCATGCCATGGATTCTTGTGTAATAACTAATAACAAGTTCTTTTATGGCATATGCGAGCATACGTGTTGACATCAACGTTCGGTGTGAGTAGAACAGTGCACCTAGGTTCTTATTAGTTTGTGCACAATTAATTTACATTTATTGGTTATTGTTTTAACCTTAATTTTCTCTCCAAACCCATTAATTTTCGTGGACAACCTGGCGCGCTGTTTAATTGTTTTGATCAAGCCATGTGTAAATTTATTCCACAGTCTTATTGCACTGACCTAACCTAGAGATGTTACGTCTGAGAACATTGCAATGATTGCAAAGCTAGCATTGAAATGCATGTTATATGAAATGCATTGAGTGCTTGTGTTCTTCTCAGAAAGTGAAGTTGGTGAGGTCTAGTGTGAATCTCTTTTCTAAACAATAAACAATATACCACTATGTGCATGTTATGAGCTAAAGCAACGTGTTAAAATACAACGTCTTAACCTGAACTATAATACAAAACAATAATTAAAATGAGACACTATACATAACTGATGATAAACAGAGTATTCCAGCTTATTTTGTGATAGAGAATTGTGAACTGCCATTGTGTGCAATAATAATATAAGTTCATTTGCAGCTTGTGTAAAATCCTCAAGAATAAGCCAAGTTTGTTTTGGCATCTTGAATCGTGGCATGGTGCCTGCTCTTGTAAACTCATGTAGCTATTCTGTAAATAGCTCTCTCCGTCGTCTCGGGAAATTGTGATAGCATGACTGGTTGACAATCTTAGCTGATATAGCTTCTTGGTGCTGCAGGGTTCCTTTATACTGCTGACATGTCATGTGCACAAAGCCAGATTCGTATTGAACATGTTTGGCTGTGCTGATTTTCTACGAAAAATTATAGTTTGTGGTATCAACTTGTATTGTGTTACTTGCAGTTACTTTATTAGCACTGGTAACTAGTGAAAATAATTAGAAATTAGATTATAATATAGCAATCATAAGGTATATATGAAAACTATACACAGCGAAAAATATTTTACTATTATTACCAGTTCGTATTTTAACACCCTCATTGTCTCTTTGAACTTTATCGGGCCTAAGCGTGGCTATTTTTTGAGAAAGCACATTTGGTATGGTCGACTAAGGAAAGAAGGCAAGCCTTGGAGATAATGCTTCTAATCACCTTTTTTACCGGAATTTCTTGAAAATGCTTGCTGGGCACTTTCACAGTGTGGAAACATTTGTTGTCACGAGAACAGACCTTACCATTCTACAACCAAAGAAATAGATCATACATCAAAAAAGCAAGTGTTCAAGAACACGTCCAGAAATTTCTTTGTACAAATCCCCATGCGCCATGAAACGGGTCTCAATGCTGGATAATACTTTATCCAGAATTATGTTGTGGCAATTAATTTCGAAAGACTTACGCGGGTCGGCGGATGATCGGCGCCCCACCACGTGATTGGTGTTAATGAAAGTATTTTTCTCAATGTCTTCTATTTTCTTATTTACGGTTGCGATGAACTCTGTGGCAGTTTTGTGTACATGATCGAAGTCCCTCGAAATATTCCTCAAGCGTTCGGTTGCATCTTTGATCATCCACCAAGACTGCAGTTCCAAGATCCAATCCGGGCGTTTGCAGGTAGTCTGAGACAGGGGTAGTAATATCGAATATTCTCGAATATATGAACGCCACAATGGCCGTTTCAAATTTGCATAAATTATTTAATATAGATTTCGCCTTATGGCGAACGGCTTGTCGAAATTCACTTGAGCGAATATAAAAAAATATGGCCTAATCTTGATCTTTGTATGAACCGAATATTTTTCTCAGCGCTCTACTTCGACTCGACCATCTGGTGTCGCCAATCCTTTCCAACTTCACCAGTTTCTGGTGGGACTTTTTAGTCTGCATCTGTCTCTCCCATTACTCCATGCTCATGTAGGATTCTTTAAAGAATTTTTGACATTGGGTGAGTAAGCCAAACAGTGTCACAGCTACTAGCATCACTGATAACAAGGTTGAGAACGTGTGCATAGCACCAGGTATGGATGTGGCTTGCATTGTTTTGTTTTAGGATAGCCTGTAATCCCCCGTAGGCACCGCTCATGTTGGCGGCGTCGTCAAAGGCATCGAAATGCAGATTGCAAAATCTAGTCCGATTTCGGTCAGGGATGTTTCCAGGAGGTTATGCATGCCTGTAGCCGTTGAACTCGTAACATTTACCACACGCAGCAAAGTTTCTTTCACAATACCATCATGTACATATCGACCAACGATCGCGCATTGATCATGGGCGCTTATATCTTGTGATGAGTCGAGTTCTACGGACCATCGGCCAGCCTCTTTTATCTCTTTTGCACTTTCCTCGTGAATCATAGTTCCTCAATAAGTTCAGTGAACTCTTTAGCTGATGGCCGTGCTCGTTTTATTTATCATCAACTAATGATAACAGCGTCTAAAACACGTAAGACAAAAGAAATGAAATAAGTGTGAGAACCATAGTCCTATATGCCCCCCCCCCAGTCTTTAGGAACGACAAAGACGAAGTAGTGTATGGCATTTTCGATTGCGGAAAACATGAAAAACTATGAACACTGATTGGAAATATAACATATAAGTGAACAAGAAAAGGGTCATCCCAACCTATCTGGCGGTCATTCCGGCGGTGGCGAGGGGGAGGTGGAGGCGCCACAGCAATTGCTAGATGTTCTTTCAGGCCTGGGGCGTTGTGAGGCATCAGGGCACGGAGGGTTTGGGGGGACTCGGCCGTTGGCTGCTAGGCTCGGTTGTAATGGTAGGGCCGTTGATGGAGAAGTCATGGCGTAAGATCGAGGTGTTGGGGCCAAGTCGGTCGGAATAGGGGGCAGGCTGGTACCAGTTGGGCAAGACTCAGCCGTTGGTGTGGCTGAGGTGGCGGGTGGCAGCTGGCCAGCCGCTCGTGCAGGTGCAGTAGGTCCCAGGCCCGGAGTAGGCAGGGATGCAGGTACTGGCGGTGTTGTTGGGCCATGATGTTTCGCAACCAGGGGCTGAGCAGTCGATGCGGTCCATCTTGTTGCTGTCATGATCAATAAGTTCAGTCAACTCTTTAGCTGATGGTCGTACTCGTTTTATTTATCATCAACCAATGATAACAGCGTCTAAAACACGTAAGACAAAAGAAATGAAATAAGTGTGAGAACCATAATCCTATAGTTCCAATGACGTTGAAAAGTCTGTTCAAACTCGTCTTGCTGAGAAATGAAACAAAATCTCCACGACCCCGAAATTCATTCTTTTTGCCTCTCGTTGTTTCAATAAGTTTCTCGAGAGCAAGTGTTCAAGAACACGTCCAGAAATTTCTTTGTATAAATCCCCATGCGCCATGAAACGGGTCTCAATGCTGGATAATACTTTATCCAGAATTATGTTGTGGCAATTAATTTCGAAAGACTTACGCAGGTCGGCGGATGAACGGCGCCCCACCACGTGATTGGTGTTAATGAAAATATCTTTATCAATGTCTTCTATTTTTTTATTTACGGTTGCGATGAACTCTGTGGCAGTTTTGTGTACATGATCGAAGTCCCTCGAGATATTCCTCAAGCGTTCGGTTGCATCTTTGATCATCCGCCAAGACTGCAGAAGATCCAATCCGGGCATTTGCAGGTAGTCTGAGACAGGGGTAGTAATATCAAATATTCTCGAATATATGAACGCCACAATGGCCGTTTAAAATTTGCATAAATTATTTAATATAGATTTCGCCTTATGGCGAACGGCTTGTCGAAATTCACTTGAGCGACACACTTTTCAAGACAATCAGCAGATAAAAAAATATGGCCTAATCTTGATCTTTCTATGAACCGAATATTTTTCTCAGCGCTCTACTTCGAATCGACCATCTGGTGTCGCCAATCCTTTCCAACTTTACCAGTTTCTGGTGGGACTTTTTGTCTGCATCTGTCTCTCCCATTCCTCCATCCTCTTGTAGGATTCTTTAAAGAATTTTTGACATTGGGTGAGTAAGCCAAATAGTGTCACAGCGGGAACACACTACGGGGGCTACTAGCATCACTGATAACAAGGTTGAGAACGTGTGCATAGCACCAGGTATGGATGTGGCTTGCATTGTTCTGTTTTAGGATAGCCTGTAATCCCCCGTAGGCACCGCTCATGTTGGCGGCCCCGTCAAAGGCATCCGAAATGCAGGTTGCCAAATCTAGTCCGATTTCGGTCAGGGATGTTTCCAGGAGTTTATGCATGCCTGTAGCCGTTGAACTCGTAACATTTACCACACACAGCAAAGTTTCTTTCACAATACCATCTGGCTGGTACCAGTTGGGCAAGACTCAGCCGTTGGTGTGGCTAAGGTGGTGGGTGGCAGCTGGCCAGCCGCTCGTGCAGGTGCAGTAGGTCCCAGGCCCGGAGTAGGCAGGGGTGCAGGTACTGGCAGTGTTGTTGGGCCATGATGTTTCGCAACCAGGGGCTGAGCAGTCGATGCGGTCCATCTTGTTGCTGTTATCATCAATAAGTTCAGTCAACTCTTTAGCTGATGGTCGTACTCGTTTTATTTATCATCAACCAATGATAACAGCGTCTAAAACACGTAAGACAAAATAAATGAAATGAGTGTGAGAACCATAATCCTATAGTTCCAATGACGTTGAAACTGTTCAAACTCGTCTTGCTGAGAAATGAAACAAAATCTCCACGACCCCGAGATTCATTCTTTTTGCCTCTCGTTGTTTCAATAAGTTTCTCGAGGTGATTATTCAACGTTGGGTTGTATTTCCGAACTAGCTTCACTAATTCTAGAAAGTTTCCCCGATTTTGCGAATCAGTTTCATCACCGAAGACATTTCTGATAGATTCTGAATTATGGCCTCTATATGCCAAACCCTGCCACCCGAGGAAGAAGGCGATGTCAATGATACATTTCA
>NW_014577613.1:148188-153162 GCF_000485595.1 Priapulus caudatus
ACGTACACGTGCGTGCGTGCGTGTGTACGTACACGTGCGTGCGTGCGTGTGTACGTACACGTGCGTGCGTGCGTGGGCCGGTACAGTTGGCCTTAATTTGGGCACCCTGTGCAAAACATGTTCTGCTCAATTTGAGACCCTATATCATATATTGGGCATACCAAAAGTGTTTTAAAAAAGCCTAATACTTCGTGGAAATACAAAATATATTTAATGTGACCATCTAGGCATCATAATTTCATACTGAACATTTTTAGAAAACCGTAACATTTTGGACATTTTTCCAAATGCGCTAAATGACCTTTAAACTTAGCAAAACATATGAACACAGCTCTGCTAAAATCATAAACTAAATCTGATCAGTCTGATCAACTCCTTTAACTAACTAATAACTAGTTCTCTTCACTTTTTGCAGTTCAATAGCCTATTCCTTCACATGTAGAACAGTAGAACGGTTCACTACACAATTGGTCTGAGGGGAAGCAAGATCTGCATAACCAGTTATCACACAGTTCACAAGCCATCCAATCATCATCATCAACAACATTGCAGGAGTAACAAGAGTCTTCATCTTCTTTTACATAAACAGTAGTTTTTCCTCTTCTTGCTGGCCTTTCCCTTGAGGCAGAAGCAGATGTTTCTGTTGGAGGTGCTCGTTGCCGCATTTTTGAAGTAGAAACTTGAACGCTAAGTCCACTTGTCTCTGCTTCAGGTTCATCAGCTGCTACTGCTTTCGGCTCAGGAACTGGTTTAGATGTTGTTTTTCCTCTCCCTTTGCCTAGATGCCTTTGTTTTGGCTCTTGGTCGTTTTCTCTTCCTCGGCCAACCTAACTCTTTCCATTGCTTGCTCTTCAGTCAGACACTCGGGCACATTTTTTGGCACTCTTTTTCGTTTGCCTTTACCAAGATTGACATCCTTTGGTGACATCATGTCTTTTATCTGAGAAAGCATAGCTTCCCTCAGCTGTTTTCTAGGTGTTATAGCTGGCACATTTACAGGAACTGGGGGTTGTTCTACATCAGATTCTAGCTCGACTTCAGGTTGAGCTTGATATTCTGCTATCTCGACTTCTGGTTGAGCTTGATCTTCTGCCGGATCACCAGTAGGGGGTCTGTCAAATATTTCTGCTGGCTTCACTTTGTCCCAATCAATTGCTGCCTTGTCATATGGGAAGACTCCTGTTTTAGCAAATCCGGAAGCTGCATGGTGTTTCTTGAAGGCATCAGGGTTTTCATGGAGCTTTTTTGAGTTTCGGAAACTGTCCCTTGCCAACCGTAGAGAATCGTGACTGTCTGAAGTAATCATCAAGGATCTTTCGCCACATAACTTTCACTGGCCTGAATACTCCTACATCTAATGGGTGTAGAACGTGACTTGTATGAGGTGGTAATTTAACAATGTAGATGCCATTTGATTTAGCAAGTAGAAGAATGCGGTAACTGATGACTTCCATGTCCATCAAAGAGCAGCAGGATGGGGCGAGGAATGTCCTTGGTGTTGTTGATAAAATGCTACACCCAAGCATAGAAGGCATGTTCCTCCATCCATCCACTTTCAGTAACATAACCAGCATCATTAGGACCTCCACTGCACCATTCTGTGTAGAGATGCTTCTCTTTAAAAAGGATGTATGATGGGATAAAGTCACCCATGGCATTTGAACACTCGAGAACAGTGTAAGAGACTTTGCCACTGCCACCTATAACTTTCACAGTATTCTTTCTACCACGTTTACAGAACACTCTCTAAAGAAGGATCAGTATTGAAGCCACTTTCATCACAGTTAAAGATCGGGGCTGGTTTAGTTTTCAAATTCGGTTCGACGAGCTATCTCTCTAACAATTTGAACCAGTTGTTGACAATATTCGTGTTGCAGGCAGTGGCTCGAGACATGGTCAAGTGTTCAGGACGCCTCCTCTACAGCTGAACTTTTCACCTTTTATAGAACAGTCTCATGAATTTTCTCCCAGGTATAACATCCTTGAAGATATTCCTCCTTCCAGTTGATTCAACAAACACCTTAATAACTTTAGCTGTCTGCATTTCAGATCGAACCCCCAACTGTCCATGTCGATGAGAGCAGAAACGAGCAATTGTTCTTCCTCACACGTTAAGGTTGTAGGTCTTCCTCCACCTCTCTGAGTTGTTTTTGCCTGTTGACAGCCTATTTAGAGTCTGTCTAGGTATATTATACTGCATAGATGCCTGTCTCAGTGATATCCTTCCAGCTGCAATCAATTTCAGGACTTCAGTTAAGTCTGCGTCAGAGTAGCCTCGATACTTTCCACGCGGCATTTTGCGATTTTGACTATTTATCTTCTACTCCTGCAATAACAATAATATATGATCATGAAGGTTATACTGCACAATAGAGTACCTTATATAGGGGATACCTATCATGCAAGGTAACATGATGTTCACTAACTCCATAAGGGTGTAGGCCTAAAATTGTGTTAACCTGCCCAAATTAGGGCCATGCCCAAATTAGGGCACCTTACCCTACTACACTTGTAGGGGCTTTTGCCCTCCCTCATGAAATGATTAGAAATTAAACAAACGTTGCACAACCTATGTGATTTGACTACTCCAATGCGCTCTTCTATGTTCATCATCTTAAATTTCTCACAAAAGATTACGCGATTATCATCTCCACACACTGGACATGGTGTTCTCTCCCTAGTAGCACTCATGAAGTTGGAACCCGATGTGTTCCTCTTGCTCTTGTTGACCTCTTGATTATTCTTCATGCTCGTGGCACTCACCTGTCCATAAACTGGATCGGATGCTTCAATGGCAACTTTCCGTATGAAGTTTACTAACTCACCGAAGTCAGGATAAGCGTTCCTGTTCTCCAACATGTCCAGAGCATCCTCCACCTGTTCTTGACATACGGCTGTACTTTGTTTATGATGCCGTTTATACACCTTTGAGAGTTCACCTCATTATAGTGCTTCATCTGTTTCAGCAGCACCTCAGCATTGACGAGATCATTCGATAATTGTCGTAGCTCATCGGGACTTCTCACTGCTGTACTATTCACAAGTTCTCTTACGATACGCTCAGACACCAAGTGAACGTTTTCGAACTGCTCGTCTAGAATCTTCCTTGCCTGTCGGTATCCACGATCCCCACCGATGAGGGCACAGGATCGTATCGCATCCTTTGCTTTATGGCTGGTATATTGTAATAGCCTTGTAAGCTTCAATTGTCCATCACCGGTGACCTTCTCCGCACTCTCGTCAAATACCGCCATGAAGGAATGGTAATTGAAGGGGTCGCCATTGAAAGCCTCTATCTCCACCCTCGGGAGATTCATTTGATTTAACAGATCTTGCCAGCCGATGTCACCCACCGCAGGCGTTGTTCCTCCCATCGCACTTTCCTTCATGCTGTCTCTTGCTTCACCCTTACACCTGGCATTCACCATGTCGAGGGTTTTACATATGCATCCTGCACTTCGATGAGATATCTGTCGGATTTGTCTATGTCCGTTTCCTCGTCTAAGGTTGCCGTGTAACGCTCGTTGCGTTGCTTCAGCTTATCAGTCCTTTGCATTACTTCTTCTGCTGTCCTATCTTCCGCAATTAACTGCTTAACCATATTCCCTTCAATTGTCACGAGTCGTTTCAGCTGTCGTCTTGAACCTTTATCATGCTCCGCCATCTTGTCTTCTTTATTTATGTCATGTAATCTTGATATACTTTTTCACTGTAGCCGCAGCACACCAAAAAATGACAGGCAACTCAACGCATTTTCCTTGTTACTCGTTTTATTTCGCACTCAGTACCACAGAGTGTGGCGCACACTGCAGTACAGGTGAAACTGCAACACAACTTCGTAATTCTTTTAAAACCCAGTTCATTTTACATGTATTATATAATTTAACGAAACCCTAGCGTTATATTTGTCTCTGAACTAAAGAGTGAATTAAACTCTGTAACCTGTAGATTAGACCAGTTGCAGTGACATAAAGGAAAAAATATAATACTCACAAGTATATACGAGCTCTCTTGCACACAACATGCCGCGACTAACGTATCATGCCAAACTAAACTAGAAATGCCACGTTCTAAACCAGCCCAATCCCAGAGAAGCCGAATACTAAATGAAAGGGGCCCAGGACGAGCAAACGCGCGACCGGCAGTACATAATTCATGAACAAATAACAATGGGGCACTCTACTCTACGATTATCGCATCCTGGCGGTAACAAGTACAATGAACACAAAATATTATAATTTTATGAAAGTTCACTTTGATCTTTTGGCACAGAAAGGTTGAAATCACACGAGATTGTAGAATTCTTGTTACAGTTTCCAGCTTTGCAGAGATTCACTCGACAAAGCTGGCAGCCAAACGAAGACCTGACAGCGGTTTCCAGCCGTTTTCCTTTTTGCCTTTACACAGGCCTGACAAGCCCGTTTTGCCTCTGAGAACTGGACCAGATCATGACCAGGGATTATATTCCTCTTAAGTGCCACAGCTACCTTGCATGCTCCCTCCACACTTGCTCGCTTTCTGAGACAGGTTTGTCCGGAGAGCTGATGTATCAGAGCTACTTTGAAGTTTTCCAAAGAGAAAAATCTATTGTTTTTGGTAGCGGCCTGTTGCACAAACATTTTAGAATATAGGCGTTGATGATGCTGATATTCAAGAGCGCAAAGAAAAGGTAGCGCCACCATTTCTTTCCCGCATGCCCAACATTATAATAACTCCGGAATTGGTCTAGATGATTAACACCTCCCATACTGGCATTGGAATGTCGATCATCTCGTCATGGCGGAATCTTGTCCTGTTGCGGCGTTGCTTCTGGGTGTCTGATCCGTCATTGTTGGATGAAATCATGAACACATCCTTCTTGTCTCGCCATCGTGCCACTATCACCTCATTTCCATTAGCTTTTTTCAGACTCTGACCTCTCTCCAAACGCCCTTCAAGATTGGGAAGTCCTCTACGATTTTTACGTATTGATCC
>NW_014577613.1:153172-154576 GCF_000485595.1 Priapulus caudatus
ACGTGTCAGTAGCTTTAACTGTGTTTCTAGCATCCTTTTGCACCAAGATAGTTTTAAGCTGGTCATCGGAAACAGTTCCAAATCTTGTCAAGCCGGGTTTGTTTACACTGTCGTCTGCCATTTTCACTCCAGTGAGGCAACGACAATCCGCGCTTTTGATTGGTCAAACATTGCAGCACAGGTTCCTGGATTATAATATTCACCTGCGAGGCGCCCGACGGGGTTTTGGACTGTTATATTCACCTCGCGTGCACGGATTCTGTAGGTTTCGGTGGAACATCGCAATATATTTAGACCTATAAGAGGGGTTTTGACCAATCAGCGTGTGGGAAAAATGACAGTCATATAATAATGCCGTTTATACACCTTTGAGAGTTCACCTCATTATAGCGCTTCATCTGTTTCAGCAGCACCTCAGCATTGACGAGATCGTTTGACAATTGTCGTAACTCATCGGGACTTCTCACCGCCGTACCATTCACAAGCTCTCTTACGATACGCTCAGACACCAAGTGAACGTTTCCGAACTGCTCGTCTAGAATCTTCCTTGCCTGTCGGTATCCACGATCCCCACCGATGAGGGCACAGGATCGTATCGCATCCTTTGCTTTATGGCTGGTATATTGTAATAGCCTTGTAAGCTTCAACTGTCCATCACCGGTGACCTTCTCGACACTCTCGTCAAATACCGCCATGAAGGAATGGTAATTCAAGGGGTCGCCATTGAAAGCCTCTATCTCCACCCTCGGTAGATTCATTTGCTTTAACAGATCTTGCCAGCCGATGTCACCCACCGCAGGCGTTGTTCCTCCCATCGCACTTTCCTTCATGCTGTCTCTTGCTTTACCCTTACACCAGGCATTCACCATGTCGAGGGTTTTTACATATGCGTTCTGCACTTCGGTGAAATATCTGTTGAATTTGTCTATGTCCGTTTCCTCATATAAGGTTGCCGTGTAACGCTCGTTCCGTTGCTTCAGCTTATCAGTCCTTTGCGTCACTTCTTCTGCCGTCCTATCTTCCGCAATTAACCGCTTAACCATATTCCCTTCAATTGTCACGAGTCGTTTCAGCTGTCGTCTTGAACCTTTATCCTGCTCCGCCATCTTGTCCTCTTTGTTCATGTCATGTAATCTTGATATACTTTTTCGCTGTAGCCGTAGCACACCGAAAAATGACAGGCGACTCAGCGCATTTTCCTTGTTACTCGTTTTATTTCGCACACTGTGGCGCACACTGCAGTACAGGTGAAACTGCAACACAAATTCGTACTTCTTTTAAAACCCATTTTATTTTACATGTATTATATAATTTAACCAAACCCTAGCATTATATTTGTCTCAGAACTAAAGAGTGAATTAAACTGTAAATTAGACCAGTTGCAGTGACATAAAGGAAAAATAT
>NW_014577613.1:155080-162135 GCF_000485595.1 Priapulus caudatus
ACTTTGATCTTTTGGCACAGAAAGGTTGAAATCACACGAGATTGTGGAATTCTTGATAACAGTTTTCAAGCTTTGCAGATCACTCGACAAAGCTGGCAGCCAAACGAAGACCTGACACAGCGGTTTCCAGCCGTTTTCCTTTTTGCCTTTACACAGGCCTGACAAGCCCGTTTTGCCTCTGAGAACTGGACCAGATCATGACCAGGGATTATATTCCTCTTAAGTGCCACAGCTACCTTGCATGCTCCCTCCACACTTGCTCGCTTTCTGACACAGGTTTGTCCGGAGAGCTGATGTATCAGAGCTACTTTGAAGTTTTTCAAAGAGAAAAATCTTGTTTTTTGGTAGCGGCCTATTGCACAAACATTTTAGAATATAGGCGTTGATGATGCTGATATTCAAGAGCGCAAAGAAAAGGTAGCGCCACCATTTCTTTCCCGCATGCCCAACATTATAATAACTCCGGAATTGGTCTAGATGATTAACACCTCCCATACTGGCATTGGAATGTCGATCATCTCGTCATGGCGGAATCTTGTCCTGTTGCGGCGTTGCTTCTGGGTGTCTGATCCGTCATTGTTGGATGAAATCATGAACACATCCTTCTTGTCTCGCCATCGTGCCACTATCACCTCATTTCCATTAGCTTTTTTCAGACTCTGACCTCTCTCCAAACGCCCTTCAAGATTGGGAAGTCCTCTACGATTTTTACGTATTGATCCCACAATATTAGGTGTCAGCCTTTTTCAAGTCCTCAACAAGTTTTATTGACGAAAAGAAATTGTCTGCATACACATGGTGACGCTTTATGGTGTAACTTTGGACGAGATCCATCACCCCGTTATAGGCTAGTCCTCCTCTGGGTTCTTCTTTCCTGCCAGTGTATACTTCAAAGCCTAAGCAGTATCCAGTCTGGGCATCACACAGGCACCATACTTTTATTCCCCACTTGACAGTTTTTTTGGCATGTACTGCTTCCATGCCAAGCGACCGTTGAACTTGATCATGGCCTCATCCACAGACAATGATTTTCCTGGAGTGAGGAGCTGCGGAAAGCTTTCCTGAAGAGATGTGATGAAGGGACGTACTTTCGACAATTTATCATTTTCATCATGCTGCACATTAGGATCTGTGACATGAAGATACCTCACCAATTCCTCATACCGCTTACGAGGAATCTTGGATCTTATGAAGTCATCACCAAGTACGGGGTCTGTTGACCAATAATCTTTGTAGTCTGGCATTATTTTGATGCCCATCATAATTTGAATGGCTATAAACAGATTCATTTCGGTTGCGGTAGTATCTTGCCATTTGTTTGCACCCTGGTAAGCTGCATAATTATTTGTTGAATTAGCTAAATCAACAAAAAAGTCAGCTCTAAATACAGCCATCAGAATGTCTATCTCAGGTGCATCAAATGGTAAATTGCATTTAGGTCCAGCTGGCTCCATGTACTCATGGATAACTGGATGTGGCATGGTGTCAGTCCAGTCAGGGTCATCTACAGCTCTAGCAACACCTTGTCCATTTCCTCTTTCTCGGACACATCCTCGACCCCTTCCACGACAACGACCACGTCCTCGACCTCTTCCACGACCATGGCCACGACTAATTGGAGGATTCTGATCGGAAGAGGAATCAAGCTCACGCTGTGGCTGTGATGAATCACTTTCGTTACCATGGTCTGATGCATCATCACTTTCTTGGTCATTCTGTAAAGGCACAATGAATGAGAGAATTAGAAATTGTTAAAATACGCCGGTCACGGGCACACGACCGATAATAATCGCCCGGCGTAAATAATCGCCCGAAAATATCTAACATTTTGGATACGGGCGATTCGGTCGGCCGATTAAAATCGGCGTCGACGTGAACGGGCACACGGGCGATTTATTCGAGCGATTTCAAAATTCGCGGCGATTGGGCGATAAAAATCGCTCGTGTGCCCCTACCATTAGACACCAAGTGAACGTTTTCGAACTGCTAGTCTAGAATCTTCCTTGCATGTCGGTATCCACGATCCCCACCGATGAGGGCACAGGATCGTATCGCATCCTTTGCTTTATGGCTGGTATATTGTAATAGCCTTGTAAGCTTCAATTGTCCATCACCGGTGACCTCCGCACTCTCGTCAAATACTGCCATGAAGGAATGGTAATTGAAGGGGTCGCCACTGAAAGCCTCTATCTCCATCCTCGGGAGATTCATTTGATTTAACAGAGCCGATGTCACCCACCGCAGGCGTTGTTCCTCCCATCGCACTTTTCTTTATGCTGTCTCTTGCTTCACCCTTACATTCACCATGTCGAGGGTTTTTACATATGCGTCCTGCACTTCGGTGAGATATCTGTCGGATTCGTCTATGTCCGTTTCCTCGTCTAAGGTTGCCGTGTAACGCTCGTTGCGTTGCTTCAGCTTATCAGTCCTTTGCGTTACTTCTTCTGCTGTCCTATCTTCTGCAATTAACCGCTTAACCATATTCTCTTCAATTGTCACGAGTCATTTCAGCTGTCGTCTTGAACCTTTATCATGCTCCGCCATCTTGTCTTCTTTATTCATGTCATGTAATCTTGATATACTTTTTCACTGTAGCCGCAGCACACCAAAAAATGACAGGCAACTCAACGCATTTTCCTTGTTACTCGTTTTATTTCGCACTCAGTACCACAGAGTGTGGCACACACTGCAGTACAGGTGAAACTGCAACACAAATTCGTACTTCTTTTAAAACCCAGTTTATTTTACATGTATTATATAATTTAACCAAACCCTAGCATTATATTTGTCTCAGAACTAAAGAGTGAATTAAACTCTGTAACCTGTAGATTAGACCAGTTGCAGTGACATAAAGGGAAAAATATAATACTCACAAGTATATACGAGCTCTCTTGCACACAACATGCCGCGACTAACGTATCATGCCAAACTAAACTAGAAATGCCACGTTCTAAACCAGCCCAATCCCAGAGAAGCCGAATACTAAATGAAAGGGGCCCAGGACGAGCAAACGCGCGACCGGCAGTACATAATTCATGAACAAATAACAATGGGGCACTCTACTCAACAATTATCGCATCCTGGCGGTAACAAGTACAATGAACACAAAATATTATAATTTTATGAAAGTTCACTTTGATCTTTTGGCACAGAAAGGTTGAAATCACACGAGATTGTAGAATTCTTGATAACAGTTTCCAGCTTTGCAGAGATTCACTCGACAAAGCTGGCAGCCAAACGAAGACCTGACACAGCGGTTTCCAGCCGTTTTCCTTTTTGCCTTTACACAGGCCTGACAAGCCCGTTTTGCCTCTGAGAACTGGACCAGATCATGACCAGGGATTATATTCCTCTTAAGTGCCACAGCTACCTTGCATGCTCCCTCCACATTTGCTCGCTTTCTGAGACAGGTTTGTCCGGAGAGCTGATGTATCAGAGCTACTTTGAAGTTTTTCAAAGAGAAAAATCGATTGTTTTTTGGTAGCGGCCTGTTGCACAAACATTTTAGAATATAGGTGTTGATGATGCTGATATTCAAGAGCGCAAAGAAAAGGTAGCACCACCATTTCTTTCCCGCACGCCCAACATTATAATAACTCCGGAATTGATCTAGATGATTAACACCTCCCATACTGGCATTGGAATGTCAATCATCTCGTCATGGCGGAATCTTGTCCTCGGCTTCTGGGTGTATGACCCGTCATTGTTGGATGAAATCATGAACACATCCCTCTTGTCTCGCCATCGTGCCACTATCACCTCATTTCCATTAGCTTTTTTCACACTCTGACCTCTCTCCAAACGCCCATCAAGATTGGGAAGTCCTCTACGATTTTTACGTATTGTCCCACAATAGTAGGTGTCAGCCTTTTTCAAGTCCTCAACAAGTTTTATTGACGAAAAGAAATTGTCTGCATACACATGGTGACGCTTCATGGTGTAACTTTCGACGAGATCCATCACCACGTTATAGCCAAGTCCTCCTCTGGGTTCTTCTTTCCTGCCAGTGTATACTTCAAAGCCTAAGCAGTATCCAGTCTGGGCATCACACAGGCACCATACTTTTATTCCCCACTTGACAGTTTTTTTGGCATGTACTGCTTCCATGCCAAGCGACCGTTGAACTTGATCATGGCCTCATCCACAGACAATGATTTTCCTGGAGTGAGGAGCTGCGGAAAGCTTTCCTGAAGAGATGTAATGAAGGGACGTACTTTCGACAATTTATCATTTTCACTATGCTGCACATTAGGATCTGTGACATGAAGATACCTCACCAATTCCTCATACCGCTTACGAGGAATCTTGGATCTTATGAAGTCATCACCAAGTACGGGGTCTGTTGACCAATAATCTTTGCAGTCTGGCATTATTTTGATGCCCATCATAATTTGAATGGCTATAAATAGATTCATTTCGGTTGCGTCAGTATCTTGTCATTTGTTTGCAGCCTTGTATGCTGCATAATTATTTGTTGAATTAGCTAAATCAACAAAAAAGTCAGCTCTAAGTTCAGCCATCAGAAAGTCTATCTCAGGTGCATCAAATGGTAAATTGTATTTAGGTCCAGCTGGCTTCATGTACTCATGGATAACTGGATGTGGCATGGTGTCAGTCCAGTCAGGGTCATCTACAGCTATAGCAGCACCTTGTCCATTTCCTCTTTCTCGGACACATCCTCGACCCCTTCCACGACCACGACCACGTCCTCGACCCCTTCCACGACTAATTGGAGGATTCTGATCGGAAGAGGAATCAAGCTCACGCTGTGGCTGTGATGAATCACTTTCGTTACCATGGTCTGATGCATCATCACTTTCTTGGTCATTCTGTAAAGGCACAATGAATGAGAGAATTAGAAATTGTTTTGTAAGCTCTAATAAACTGGTATCGGCAATAGATGCTTTTAGAATAATTTGTATGACTTTATACTGTAACAATTTACAGAGAGAACAATATATAAATTTAGCAAATTGTTGACATCGGGCACCACAGACACATTCAAGTGCTCATTTAGATAATGTTTTTATATTGATGTTATTGAATTGAAACCTAATATTTTTGTAATGCACACTATTGCATACTTTAGCAAACTTTTGCATAGAAAATAGGCCAAAAATACACCTTCATTCAAACTAGCTACCTTCATGATCAATGTAGTGAATTCATGCTTATGGTTTAGTAAAAAAATGTTGCTAGCTTCAATAGTACATGTGCCTATGTCACGACACGGTCTCGCTTGTTTACAAACAAAGGCAGAATTTACATCGGAACAAAAACAGCCAAAATCTTCATAAATAGGCTAGCTAAACATCCGTAATTTTCAACTAGACCCTGCCTGACAGTTCACCAATACTTATTTTGCAATCAAGTATGAAAATCTAGCGATATTTTAGGGTGTCTTGAACCAGAACAATCCTTGGCCGCATGGGCCACCAGACACGAGCGCTACTAACTACGCAGTAAGATCATGTTGACATGAGAATGTGACAAACGTTGTCTTACTTCAATATTTACGTTGATATCTGACCCTGAATCTCCACCGGAATACTCATCCTCTGTTTCGTCATCATCGTCGATCATTTCAGCAACCATAGCAGCAGTATAACGCCCTGAGTCCACATGAGCCTGAAGACCGCAATACAAAATACACATGCAGGTCCCAAATATATATATATATATATATAATATATAATATATTATATATATATATATATATATATATATAGACTATCAGAAAAGAAATAAGCGCTCACAGACGCATGACTAATTAAAGCACAACAATGGGGTTAGCGCTAGAAACAGTTGCCGTTGGAGGGCAGCACATCTGCAGAGGTGAAGATTATCCGCGTACCCATATGCCACACCCGGGATAGAGTGGGGGAAGTGGGTGTTTATTCTCTTTGTTGTTGCTGCAGAGTTATTACTATGTTTATTTGAGTTCATGTATGTATGTAGGTACATGTATGACCTGCAGAAGAGCCCCTACTGTCGTACACACCTATATTCGCGCTGACAATATATATGCGTGCGTGGTGTCACGTCCACGATGGTGTGCGTGCCGTGCGTGCAGTGCATGGCGTGCGTATGTACGTGCGTGCGTGCGTGTGAACGTACACATGCGTGCGTGCGTTTGCACGTACAGTATGTGCGTGCGTGCGTGTGTACGTAGCACATGCGTGCAGTGCGTGCGTGTGTGCGTGCGTGTAACGTGCACGTGTGTGTGTGCGTGTAAACGTGCACATGTGTGGTCATACATGTACGTGCATGCGTGCGTGTGCAGGTACACGTGTGTGCGTGCGTGTGCACGTACTCGTGCGTGCATGCGTGCGTGTGTACGTACCCGGTGCGTGCATCGCGTACGTGTGCTTGCGTGCGTGCGTATTCACCGCCACAGGTGCGTGCATGCGTGCGTATGTACGTGCGGGCGTGCGCTGTGCACGAGTACACATGCGTGCATGCGTGCGTGCGTTTGCACGTACACGTATGTGCGTGCGTGCGTGCATGTGTACGTACACATGGGTGCATGCGTGCGTGTAAACGTGCACGTGTGTGCGTGCGGTGCGTTGTAGTCATACATGTAGTGCATGCGTGCGGTTGTCAGGTACACGTGTGTGCATGCGTGCGTGCGTGCGTGCGTGTGCACCGTCCACAGTGTATGGGTGCGTGCGTGGGTGCGTGCCGTGTGCACGTACATGTGCGCACGTAAAAGTGTGCTGCGTGCGTGTGTGCGTTGCGTGCGTGCATGGCGTACGTGTGTGCATGCGTCCATATGTGAAGTGGGTGTTTATTTCTTTTGTGTGTGCTGAGGAGTTATGTAATATGTTTATTGAGATTTCACGGTGATACTAGTGGTGCATACGAAATATAGCACAAGTACCTGGTACCAGATAGCTTGGTACCTCATACTAGAGACACCTGGGGCCGTCTGCCAGAAAAAAAATTAGTCTTAACATTAACCTTAAACTTAAGTTTTCTCTTAAAGCGTTGCCAGAACACTTCGCTAAAGTTAAGAGAATTAAAAATTCTCGTAACTTTTCTCTTAACTTAAGAGA
>NW_014577613.1:162735-165605 GCF_000485595.1 Priapulus caudatus
ATATTTATTTATTTGAGATTTAATATATTCTTATTAGTGCAATGGACATCACATGACATTGAGGTGCAGTTCCTGCTTTATTTCTACCTATTTCTAATTACTTTTTACTTTCCGCCTATCCCTAGTTGTTAATTTTGCTTTACTGTCTGACTGGCTTTCTAATCTTTCTTCATTCCCAGCAGGCCACCCTGGGCAACACAGCAAAACAGAGACACTTAGTAGGCCCGAGTTAGTTATGTTAATGTGAAATGAGACATGTGCGCGTTTCACTTTTATTTTACTTCATTAAATATAATTTACCTAAGTTCTAGGTTTACTTTTTGTGATTTTAATTTCCCTTGACCTTGCTTATTAAATAGCTTCAGTCACTCTGCGTAAAACACTGTTTCACCAGTGACGCTTAGTAATGTAGTGCCTCTAGGGTAGACGACTACGGTTCGACAGACGTTAGTTCACCACGCGTGTCCAGTAGTATAGGATCCAGAGTCCGCTCCTGTCTTTGTATTAAGGCAGGACGGCGATGACACGTAGCCGATAACAGGTAATACCAGATGAACAGAACACGGTGCGATGCGGTTAACGATACGGGGATATATCTTTTATTGCGTGTTACCAAGGTACAAATGATTCCCCTGCATTCGTATATGCAGCGGCCTTCTTAATAGTTTTATTGATCCCGTCTAAATCCTCTACGCGTCGCCGGCTCCGTCTGCTTCCCTCACGTTCGTCCTTGCCTTGCGTGGATCAACACAGTCTCCCAGGTGTCTCCTTCGCAGTCGCTCCCAGCTCTACCAGAATGCCGTTCTTCGCCCGTTTTATGCCCTCTCCTTCTTCTTCCCGCCTTCCTACTTATAACCTATGCCTGAAAAATAACTCTCCCTCTTTTCCGTCGTCCTCGGCTGCTTCCTTCCCTTCTTCTTCTTCCTCTTCCTGTTCTTCCTGGACCTGTACCTATCACTGCCCCTCTTTCTCTTCGTCCTCGGCTGCTTCTCCCTTTCCCTTTCTTCTTCGTCTTCGTCCTCTCCTTCTTCCTCCTACCTAGACCTGAAAATAACTCCCTGAGCTGCGATTCTGTGCTCCTTTTATACTCAGCCAGCCCGCCGATTTCGACCGGTGGTGCAATCGCTGTGCCTGGCCGTACCGTGGTGACTCATTGCGATGTCGCAACCCGACCCGCCCGTGGCCGGTACGATTATTGCATCATCGCCGGCAACTCTATGTATTGTAACTATTCCTTGTTCTCGCCCGACAGGCGGCAGCAGCAGTATGATCCAATATGGCTGCGCCCAGTGGTGTGCGTGTTAACATATATTTATGTGCAATCTATATCTTATCCTCTCTTTAGTCACTATATATCGTTATTCTCTCTATACGGTGAGTTCAGTCTATTGGTCCCGATCTAGTCTACTACTCCTGTAAGTGATACACCCCCGAGATCGCCACAGTAATACCACAAGTGTAAACAAAGAGTGTTCAGAAATTGGCGGGAGATTTACCACCCGCACCGGCTATAGTTATAGTTTGTCTATAATTAGTTGTATATTATATGTAGCTTAAGAAAACAACTAATTACCCTGTACTTATTACTTTGTACTCCGTATTAATTTACAGTGTTAGTTCAGTATTATTATATTTAGCTCGACTTATCTTAGAGGTGAATCAGTGGCCGTATCGGTCGCTGTATGTTTGCAGGAGCCCACGAGAAACACGTCCGTACCTGTCGCTAGCTGCTGACGATATATGACCTCTGTTGAGACACCCAAAACAACAAAGTTCTCCCTTCTTCACGACCTCTCTCTTTTGGTCCATCGATGTTCGACCGAAGTCCCTGCACTCATCTAACCCGTGATTCTGTCGTTTGCAGAAGATGCAGGTTTTCTGGGTGGTGCTTGGCTTGCCAGCTGTATTCGCTCGGCTATTGAGGTCTTTTCTGTTAGTGGATCCCTATCAGTCAGCTGGTTATTTATCTTCAGTGCGAACAGTATGGACCATACGAAGTGTGCCATCTTCCATAAGTTCCGGGAAGATGGGATTATGGAAGCAGCACCAGGAAATTGCAACTTTCTTGGCAAGAGTCTGTCTCCCGTAAAGTGCTGGTACCTATGCTTGGTACTCTGATCTAATCTAGACAACAGGGTGGCTACGATTTCGGGAAAACTTGCTGCTATTCTTGAGAAGGTTAACACCTTCTCATCATCCCCAGCTTTGACTCTAGGTTGGATCGAGTACTCCCCCTGGAGCCTCTTCATCATCTTAGAGTTAGCCATTTTAGCTTCCTTGCCTAAGGCTTGCGTGCCACAAAGGAGAACTAGTGTACAGACTGGTGACACATCGTCTATTACTCGTCACAAGAAATCACGTGTCACTTCATCAGTGTGCGCAGGCGCGATCGTTTTCAAAAGTGTGTGTTTTTGTCTGACGACGCAAGTCCTTCTTTTACCACCACTAGCTCTCAACGTGCGCGTTTTATTGTATGGTCATCTGGCTAACAAATGCAGCTGTAACCCGGGTAACTGAGTACCTCCCAGGAGAGCTTTTAAATCAAAAATTAAAAAAGTCAAGCCTGAAATAAGTAACACAATGAATGTGCCAAATTATTGCTTAATCTACCAAATGTGGTTGTGGACAATGTGCCAATATGATTTTCTACTGCTTAACAAGGACTCATGTGAATTGAAGCAAGGTTATTAGTGCATGTACAGTGCTCGAAATAAGAAAAAAAATGTGGTTGTCCTGCGGACAACCCCGGCATCAAATCGGGTTGTCCGCAACAATTTCTGGTTGTCCCAAAAAATATCCCCAAATCTCCTATTTTCAATCACATAATAATATAATCAAGAAAACACCCAAAAACAGTGGCGTAGCCAGGA
>NW_014577613.1:169462-177916 GCF_000485595.1 Priapulus caudatus
TGCAACGGGCATCATTGGCACTGAGTTACCCTCATTTTCGATGGTTGAATCATGTGCATCTGATTCTGGTAAATCTGACAATTCAGGAGTGACCAAGAGTCTCTTGAAGAAGGAACTGTTTCTGGTCACGCATCGTCCTTCAACGTTGGCATGCAGTGTTCATGCTACCATTCTTGGACACAATTGTCAGTGGAGTGGTCTCATATGGGGTGTTTCCTTTGGTCATGTTGAACGGATGCTTGACCAAGACTGGGTCACCAACTTTCAGGTCGCTGGGTTTGACATAGCGTTTATTATCCGCATGCACCTTCATTTTCCCCTTTTTCTGGGAGTTGCGCTGGCGCACTATTTCTGCGACTTGGTCCGTTTCAGGTACTCGTGGCAGTTTGTTGCGGACTGCTTGCTTCAACTTAGTTGAGTGAGTTACCAGGCCTTCTTGGCTGGTGCGGACGGATCTGGGCGAGCGGTGGGAGCGCTCTGCCATACGGCCGGTCTGGTCTCCTGGGCGGCTCCTGTGCGGGACCTGCTCCAACGTCATCCAGTTCTCTCACGAAGTAGCTAGGGATAGATAGTGCGGAGCGCTCTGTCCAGGCTTCTTCCGAGACACCAACCTCGCTCCCTGTTAGAATCATGACCGCTGAGCTAGGATCTATTTGTTGTAACACCTTCATCATCAGGCGGGTGTAGAGCCTGTTTTGACTCTGGGCCATGTGAGGGAAGAATGCGGGGTTCACTAGTCGTGCAAATGGTACCATTCTCGCTTCAGGAGTGTTCTCGTTGTTCCTGGAGACTATGCTGATCATCCTCTTGATTGTGGGGCTGGCTGGCTGTCTCTGGTGTAGGGATGTGCGCCTCGTCAAGTGGGATGGAGTTTCTGGAGTATGCAGCAGGGAGTGACACCTTTGTGGCTGACGTGAATCCTCTAACGATAAGATTGTCATATCTTCTGCATGGGATTTTCGTACATGTATCTGTTATTGTTGTCAACTGCAACGTCGCAGCGTTAGAAGGTGCCTTCAGTTCCTCTGCGACACTGTCTACGATAAATGTGGTGTCGGACATCATGTCCAGTAGGGCGTATACTGGAATTTCTTGTTTGGGATTGTCTGGACTGGAGACACACTGGCAAAATCATTGAGGTGAGAGCGCCATCTATGCCTGTGTTAACCCTTTGACAGGACGCTTCCTTTTCTTTGATAGTGTCTTGGACCTTGTTGGACTGTGTTTCTTGCTTATCGTGTTTTTCGTCTGAAGATGGCTGCTTGAACGTCTCGTCGGGAAGGCTGGTTGGGTGACGCTTACTCCATATTTTGCATTCACTCCTCTTTGCGCATTTTTTTGACATATGACCTCTGTTGAGACACCCAAAACAACAAAGTTCTCCCTTCTTCACGACCTCTCTCCTTTGGTCCATCGATTTTCGACTGAAGTCCCTGCACTCATCTATCCCGTGATTCTGTCGTTTGCAGAAGATGCAGGTTTTCTGGGTGGTGCTTGGCTTGCCAGCTGTATTCGCTCGGCTATTGAGGTATTTTCTGTTAGTGGATCCCTATCAGTCAGCTGGTTATTTATCTTCAGTGCGAACTGTATGGACCATAAATTCCTGTATCTTTCCAACTGACCGGTTGATTGCGCAATCGTTGTAACACCTCTAACTCCCGCTGCGCCACCTGCTGACAAAGCTAGCGGCTAACCCCATTGAAGATCACACAACACACAGCACAGGCAGTGTGCAGATAGATGCCTAAGTATTTTATGTGACTAGTTTTTAATATTAAATCTAAAAATTAATTAATCTTATTAAATCAATTAATTAAAATTAAATCTAAAGCTAATCTGCAAACAGATTAGCAGAGCGATTCATTCATGGGTTTGACGGTAGATGAGGTTATAGTACGACTAGTGCTTACAGGCGTCGGCGGGCGCTCTGGTAAACTATAGAGCGGGCGTTCACGGGCGCTAGGGTACCTAAAGGGTTAAGATTAACATTTATTAAAAAACATAAGCATCACATGTTGTGTTGATGTACAAAATACAATTAGCAATGAAATAATGCACCTAATGAGAGTTGTAAGTAAAGCTACGGATAGTAGTGTAGTGGCCCTAGGGGTAGCCGCTATATGAATTATGTGCGTGTGAATGCACTATTGTTTTTGCGGGATCATTTCTTGCTCCCGGTGGCAAAGCGGTACTGTGTTGCGTGGCAGCAGGAGACAAACAAAAAGAGGCAAATAAACACAACGCAAGGTACTTAAGTATACTGACCCGGTAGTTTTATTGCTCATACACACACTACAGTTATGCAGTATCGTATCTGGTGGTTACCCGAGGCGTTATGAGTGCTCTGACTGCGTGACGTACTATTCTTCGTAACTATATTTTATGGTATAAGGCCAGTGAACGGTTACGTGCAAAAATATAGGTGCTTCGGCGTGAACGTGAACCCGACGTATCTATTGAGATCTGTCGGGAGTGAGAATAAGACGTAACGGCACCTGCTGTCGACGTTCTCCTCCCTCCTCTCTTCGTCGCGCCGTTTCTCGTTCCTTCTTCTTTCTTCTCTCTTTTTTCTTCTATCTTCTTTCTTCTATCTTCTGTCTTCTGTCTTCTATCTTCTTTATTCTGTCTTCTCTCTTCCTTCTTCTTTCTGTCTTGTCTCTTCCTTCTTCTTTCTTCTTTTTTCTTTCTTTGATCTTCTAGTCTGCCTCCGTGCAGTGATCCTGTTTTTGGGGTGAGCTAGTCACTCCCTACTGTGCTCCTCGTCTGCCTCCGTGCAGTGATCCTGTCTTTGGGGTGAGCTAGTCACTCCCTACTGTGCTCCTCGTCTGCCTCCGTGCAGTGATCCTGTCTTTGGTGTGAGCTAGTCACTCCCTACTGTGCTCTTCGTCTGCCTCCGGGCAGTGATCCTGTCTTTGGTGTGAGCACGTCTGCCTCCGTGCAGTGCTCCTGTCTTTGGTGCTCCTAGGGGCTGCTGCCCCGGCGTTCTGATTTATCCTGCTTTTCGGCTGCCTTATATACTGCCTGGTTGCTACCTGGCCGTGTACGATCCACCCCCTTCCCCTAGCAACAAGCAGGGGTATTCCCAGCTGGCATCGCTTCCTTACCGGTTTATACCGGTGTGCTCTGCCTCGATGCGGCCGTTTGTTTACATTATGATCTGTATTTAGACCTGTTGCGTCAGCTGAAATTGGCCGAGTACTTTTCCATTCGTATTCTATTCGAATTATTGCCTTATTTATTTACTCATTATCCTTTTAACCTGCACTTTATTATGGCTCGACTTTTCCCTTATTTGATTTTGTGTATTCTTTTCTTAAGTGGAATTTGTGTGTGTTACCTGGTTTTCCGATCCAGGTTTTTAGTTATTCCAAAATGCCCGCGCCTTGTCGTGTGTTGTGGTTTGAAAATAGCGTCTTCGGTGAAACCGAAATCTCTACACTCCCCCCGCCCTCGGATGCGGATTACTTTGACTTCTCCCCCGTAAATTATGCGATTTCAGAGTTGTTTGATAAAGATCATAAATCCTTTAATAAAACTTCTTTTCTTTTAAGCGTACAAAATATACCCGTGTTTAAAATGACCAGTGTAAGGTTATATAGATCCTTTCCAAGATTACAACATATAGACGTGTCAACGGCATCAGGTTATATAGGGTTTTCAAGATTATAAAATATAAACGTTTCAATGCTATAAGGTTATATATGTCTTTCAAAAATATAAATTATAAAAATTATAAAAACATCAGATTATATATATGCTATGTATATGGCCCTGGAACTGATCTTCCTGAGGACAGAGCCGATCGAGGTCCTTCAGATCTCTGTCTGAGGATGGTTCCAAACTTGAGCTTAGTCTCAGATCTTGTTGGAGCGCTACTCCAGACGCTGGGCTCTCGGTGGCGCGGTATCGTCTTTTGAGCTGCTGGACCAGCTCGCCGGCGGTGATACATCGGCTGCTATGTCAAAAATCGAAACGGAGAAATCAGGGTTTTTCTATTTTTCACAATGAGCGACTGCATGTGTGCAAAATGGGTGAATGTATGTGATATATCTATTGTTAGTACTTACTGCGACATATCCATGACTAACTGACACTGTAAACAGGTATGAGCGTTCATGTAGAAATGATGTAGAAACAGATCCAAACTTGTGTGGTAAACTGTATAACCTTCAATATCTTACACACATCACATCTCCTTACACACAGACAAAGACCCGCGCACTGCCATCCATACTGCCCTCACATGTAACCGTTCTCACAGACTGCGTTCTTCCCCCCATTTCACAATGACCCTCTAATCTGTCTAACATAAATACGTCTACCATTCTCTCTAATACATCAATGTAGCCGCGCATCTTGTTACGCGACGCTCTGTCTAGCTAGCCATGTCACACGTGTAAAACAGATGTTACATTATCTCCCTTTTCTCCAAAACGATGACTACCATGTCATCGATTCAGCGTCCTCGCTGCTCTACACTTTAACCTGAACCTAACCAATTCCCAAAAAAATACTACCCTAATATCTTCCTAACTCAACCCAACGTGGGAAACGTCTTTCTGTCCGATTAAACACCCACAATCAATACACAAACATAACAACAATCAAAATACAATAAGAAAACACATATGAAGCGTAGAAAACAAGTAACGATAAAGTTCGATCACAATACAAGTCAGAAACTCAACACATTTGGCATGAACATTCTGATATCGCTGCAATTACTCTCACTCTCGCGTATTTTTATGGCTGTAACGTACGTGGCGTATGCGTATACCGACACGCATTACCGAAACCACGTTATATCTGGATTATATTCTCATAATCCCAGGGCACACAGGGGCCCATGCACACAGGCATTAATAAACACAGCACTGATGTGGTACTTTGTCACTTCCACACATCATACAGCCAACAAAAATCATCATATCATCCATCATACATCATACATCATACAGTCAACCAAAATACGCAAAACTGATTTCATATTTTCGATGAAATGTTTTTGACCTGTAATCAAACTCTAATTGAAGAATGTGTTTAGCGGTCTGACAATATAGTGGAAACGTACCGTTACTGGTTAGCACAAATTCAAGAAAACGATCACAAATTTCTAAACAAAGTTTCACGAAAAAGATTTTCCACACACACAAAAACACGCATATATCATGAACAAAATACTGCGTACATAAACCTACATACATACATACATGCATACATACAATGTAAGGTAAGCTTGTGAAACAACTATATCGGTCTTCATTATTATAAATATTGTTCCGCTCCGCAAGTAGCATTATATATGCCATGTTCCTAACTAAATATACTCTGCCTACTCAGCGTCACACTTTTCCCAAAATAACATTATCTATGCTTGCCATTAGCGCGTCGCCAGCCCTCTATAGTATCCAACTATACACCTGTGCATAACTATATTATATCATACGGTTATCTACTGTGCCTTCTTATCTTACAGTACAGTACAGTACAGTATCTTAGGGTGCTTACACATTTAGCGTATCTATATTCCGTGCTCCCTAACACGTTATGTGGAGGATTCCGTGCGTATATAAGCCGTGACAAAAATCCCCGTAGTCCTTCTCTCGGACCGTGTACGCGACTTGTCTTTACAGAGACATAACATTAGCCGCGTATGCTAATCTCGTTTCCATGCGTTAAACGTGACGCATAATACGTTCGCGTAGGGCCCTTTTCGCCCTTTATCACACGCTTGACACGGCTATCTATCCTAGCTTGTGTAACGCTCTCGATACCGTATGCACCCTATAATGCTCTATTGTGGTACAAACCGTCCGCACAGGCAATATTGTCAGTATACTCAGCAGTCAGGCGACAGTAAACAGCGTTAGCACAGCGAAATTTATACTAGGAAACTTGCAACACTTACCATGGCATTATATATCTTCCTCTTCTTTCTTCCAGCTTTTTCTCTCAGCTTCCGTTGCTCTGTCTGCTCCGGCGTCTCGGCATTGCCTTCTTTCCTTCCGTCTCTCCCTTCTTCTGTCTCTCTTGCTCTCTCGTCCGCTCTCCTTTTATCTCTTTCCAATCTTCTTCCTTCTCCAGTTTTCTTCCGTAGCTCCGTGGCTCGTGAATCGTTTGTAGTATCTTATAGCGTCCTTCTCCACGATCTCCAGCCGATCCTCGTCGCCATCGTCATCGTCTTCGGCGCTAGCGCAGCCTGGCTCCCATCTCCTCATCAGAACTCGCTCTTTCCGTCCCTCTCTCCCTCTCTCGCTCTCCGTCATTCTTCCTCTGTTTCGTTGCTGGCTCGTAGATCGATATAATCAAGTAACTTGCGTTGTGTCCTCAAAGGGATACCCAGGTTTTGGACTGTCACGGCAACCAAAATGTAAACAGGAATGAAGATATAAAGTCAAACTTGTTGTATTAAACTGAATAAACTTAAATTACTGGCACACTGTAGCCACATCGCACAAAGAGACAAAGAACGCGCACACGCACTTACGCGCGTGTGCCTCCTTCCGCGACCAGAACCAGACTCCCCTCCCTAGATCTCTGTCCTATCTATTACCCCCCCAAAACTCCTACATCCATACTGCCCGCACATGTAACCGTTCTCACAGACTGCGTCCTACCCTCCATTTCACAATGACCCTCTAATCTGTCTAACATAACTACGTCTACCATTCTCTCTAATACATCAATGTAGCCGCGCATCTTGTTACGCGATGCTCTGTCTAGCTAGCCATGTCACACGTGTAAAACAGATGTTACAACACCACTAAATTGGTAAAATGTTCCATACACCTTGAGAAATTCTGAGAAATTACGAGGTTACCATCGCAGAACGCGTGAACTCCGCTCATCCTGACGTCACAAAGCTAATATGTCAACAAACGCTCGCCGTGTACCGCACTACAGTAAGGTGTGTTGCGAGGTGTTAGAACTATTTTGGGCGTGGGATACTTGTTGGATCACTAGCAGATACATAAATGTACATGAATACATGTAATGACAGCTGTAGCAGGGTTGACGCTGAATGATACTGGCTTAGTAAATATCGTGGTTGTATCATGTCTCTGACGTCATAATGACGTCAGCCGCTGCTTACTACACATGTACGCTGGCAAGCAAAACACTCTCACAGTTCACATGTACCGTTATATGGAGAAATGAGCATGTACACAGGTGGCACATAGTGTTAGCCATCGAATAAAGTTAAAAATGAAAAATCGGTAAAGATTTAGCTAAAACCTTGAGAGTATCCTTAATCCTCTGCCTCCTAGTGGCCTGTCCCTCCGTATGTCTGCTGTATGCTTCATCGATCTCCTGGTCTTCTTCTCCAATGTGTCTGGTCCGCTGGATCTCATCCTCTTCTTCCTGTTCGGAGGACCATCCTTGGCTTGGTGGTCGTGGCAGTTTCCATGCCCTCCTCTCCTCGAGGTGGGTTCGGGGTGTGGTGTGCATATGGCAAGGCTCGGGGTCGTGAGCCTGAACGGGGGTATCGCCCGAGGCATGCCGATGCTCAAGAATCGGTCTGCTCGGTATCCTCCTAAGTATAGGGGATCTGCTCTTGGCCTCGCGGCCTAGTTCTAACCCTGCCCGAGTAGGCCCGGGGAAACTTGTAGGCCCACAGCATACATGACCCTGGGACGGGGTAAAAAAAATCGCGTAGTCGGTTCCTTAAACTATCCATCTTACGTAATTAGTTTATTGCCTCAACGTCTCGTTCTCCCGCCACAGCCGCAATTTTAAAACAGAAAAGCAAAGAATCCCGGACGAGCCCCCAATAATTCTGTAGTGGCCCTAGGGGTAGCCGCTATATGAATTATGTGCGTGTGAATGCACTATTGTTTTTGCGGAATCATTTCTTGCTCCCAGTGGTAAAGCGGGACTGTGTTGCGTGGCAGCAGGAGACAAACAAAAAGAGGCAAATAAACACAACGCAAGGTACTTAAGTATACGTACCCGTTAGTTTTATTGCTCATACACACACTACAGTTATGCAGTATCGTATCTGGTGGTTACCTGAGGCGTTATGAGTGCTCTGACTGCGTGACGTACTATTCGTCGTAACTATAATATTTTAAGGCCAGTGAACGGTTACGTGCAAAAATATAGGTTCTTCAGCGTGAACGCGAACCTGACGTATCTATTGAGATCTGTCGGGAGTGAGAATAAGACGTAACGGCAGGGGCGGATCCAGGGCTGAAATTCAGATAAGTCTAATAACTCCCATGCACCCACATTCAATTTGGACAATACTGTGAAAACCAGATCTGCAGATGTCAGATCAGACAATACTTCAGTGCACACAGCATGCCCGAAGGGTGTCCTAGATCAGCAAGAAACTCGCAGGTCAACCAGAGTCAGAAAACCTGTTGTGAAACTTAACCTGTGAAATTGACAGCAAGCCAAGACTTTGTTCACAACTGTGTGTTGTGTGTTCAGAAGACTTTAGAGATTGACTAT
>NW_014577613.1:181207-184889 GCF_000485595.1 Priapulus caudatus
TGTCCGGCGCAAATTCTGGTTGTCTCGGACAACCGGACAACGCTTATTTCGAGCACTGATGTAAATAGCTGTAGAATCACATTTTTATTCGTGACCTTAATTGTTGCTATAGGTATCTTGCACGAAATGTAACATGTAACGTTAATTGCACGTTTGCAGTTGCAATGTTGGAAAATTGCACGTAATGTGACATGCGATCATTTCTACATTTGATCGCCACGGATCGGCGTTATTTTTTAGCAGACATCAAACTATTTCATGTTTGCTGCCGCCATTAACAGCTGTCAACGCGTCACCAGCTGTTGCTTAGCTGCTAGTATGGCGTTTGATGCAATATTTCTGTCAGCTGCTCCGTCTTTGCTATATAGGCACTGATATGTTATATATGTGTATGTGATTTTAGATCAGCACATATATCTAACCTATAGATGTTCCTTTTGATACATCGTCTTTGATCACCTCGGGGCGCTCTCGTGTAAGTCGTAAACAAAGGGTCAAGTATCAAGGTTATTGAATGGTGTCTTCATAAGGCAACACTCGCTCACCATCATAGATGAAAGGCACACTATATAGCATCAGTCAAACCTGTGTTAGCGGCAATCTCTGTAGAAGGCACACCTATCTACGAAGCAGACGTTTGACACTTCTCTCGAATGGCAGTTATACAAAGAAACCACTTCTCGATCAAATGAACTCCTGTCTGTGAAAGACGTTTTTGGTGTCGCCTCTGGGTGACCCATATATACAGGGTTGGGTGTACGTACATCTGCGAGCCTAGCCAAGAAATTCGTCTGAAGAGATATGAATCTAGAAATCGTTTCGAATAAGTGTGCCTTGTCGTTGTATCCTCGCAGTGTTAAAAAAGTTAAATGCATTCCCGTGTCTATTTGGCTCATAGGGCGATGCCTATCTCCGTTTCCTCAACCCGAGGCCACGCACTTAGTTCACTGTTAGCACTACTCCTCACAGTGTACCCACTATATAATCAGGCGGCCCTCTAGATTGCTGTCTAGCTGACTATAAGTATAAGTTGTTGTAGGTGCAGCTTCTGTAAACAGCTACTCTCTACTAAGCTCGCACGAAATCAACCATGACGACTAGATTTGGCCATTTGCCGTGTTGTTGATTGGCGATTGGCCATTGTTCGAGTTTAAACTTCGAGTGGTGTTGCTAAACTGTTCATGTTTACAATTTGGTTGTGGTGGTAAAGTGAGGTTTGTGTCGAATAAGCTAGCGACAGAGCTAATAGTAGCACAAACACTAACACAACCACGAATAACTATGAGGTGTGTTGCTGATGTATCAACGTTCGTCAAGCTTCCGTGATCGTATACCAACAAGGATACAATTTCTATGATTTACTGCGTTTCCACGGACGAGCTTCTGTAGTGTATAGAGAGACTATAGACCATCAAGGTAAGAACCTACTGATGATATCGGTAACATCGTACATGCTAGCTAGCACGCACGCACACACGCACACGCATACGTACACGCACAATCGCGCACACAAACTGCAATGCACAATAAACAAAAATCTTCAAAAAAAATCAAAAAAATTGATTTATCGATCGTTAATATCTTATAATGTAACGAGTATATAATTAATTACGTGTATAACTTCGTGGTAAGGAATTTGTTACTATGTGGTGACCGCTTGTTTTGCAGGATGATCACGGATGCAGGATGCAGGATGTTCGGCTTTGCCATTGTCATTGGCATCATCGGCATATCGAGAGGTGATAAATAAAATGCTACTAGGAGTAAATGTTACTAGGAGTATATTCTACTAGGAGTAAATGTTACGGGGAGTATTTTCTACTAGGAATAAATTCAACTAGGAGTATATTCTACACACCAAACTACCGAATAAATTGCAACATGTCAATGAAGAAGAGAAGAAATATTATACACAGTTACTACAGGTGGTAAAGTGCTTTTAATTCAAAGCCCTCGGCTACCCTTCATACGTACCTACACACGTGAGTGCACACGCATTCACCCATGTACGCACGCACACACATTCTCCCAGACGCACGCACGCACGCACGCACGCACACGCACGTGTGGGGACGCGCGACAACAGCACGTATACGCACTCACGAATACGTGCGCACACACACATCATGTGTGTGTGCGCACGTGTTTATGTGCAGGTTGTATGTGTGTGTGCGCACGTGTGTATGTGCGTGCAGGTTGTATGTGTGTGTGCGCACGTGTGTATGTGCAGGTTGCATGTGTGTGTGCGCACGTGTGTATGTGCAGGTTGTATGTGTGTGTGCGCACGTGTGTATGTGCGTGCAGGTTGCTACACACGTGCGCACACACACATACAACCTGCACATAAACACGTGCGCACACACACATACACACGTCCTGCACATACACACGTGCGCACACACACATACAACCTGCACGCACACACACATACACACGTGCGCGCACACACATGCACGCAACCTGCACATAAACACGTGCGCACACACACATGCAACCTGCACATAAACACGTGCGCACACACTTTCATCATGCAACTGCAATACACACGTGCGCAACACACATGCAACGCTGCACATAACACGTGGCGCAGCACACACATGGCAACCTGCACATACCACACGTGCGCAACACACATGCAACCTGCACATAAACCAACGTGCGCACACACACATGCAACTGCACATAAACACGGCGCACACTACACATCAACCTGCACATAAACACAGTGCGCACCACACACATGCAACCTGCACATAAACACGTGCGCACACACACATGCAACCTGCACATAAACACGTGCGCACACACACATGCAACCTGCACATAAACACGTGCGCACACACACATGCAACCTCACATAAACACGTGCGCACACACACTGCAGACCTGCACGCCACATAAACACGGTCGCACACATCCCATACAACCTGCAGCATACACACGTGCCGACACACACATACAACCTGCAGCGCACATAAACACGTGCGCACACACATGCAACCTGGTCACATAAACACCGCGGTCCCGGTGGGCACACACACATGCAACCTGCACGCATCATAAAACGTGCACGCGACACACATACAACCTGCACAATACACACGTGCCACACACACATACAACCTGCACATAAACACGTGCGCACACACACATGCAACCTTGCACATAACACGCGCACCACACATGCAACCTGCACCACATAAACACGTGCACGCACTACACATACAACTGCACATACACACTGCGCAACACACACATACAACCTGCACAGTAAACACGTGCGCACACACACATGGCAACCTGCACATAAACAAGTGCGCACACACATGCAACCTGCACATAAAACACGCGCACACACACATCAACACCTGCATCGCACATAAAACACGTGCACGCACACACATACAACCTGCACATACACAACGTGCGCACACACACATACAAACCTGCACCACTAAACACGTGCGCAAACACACATGCAACCTGCACGCCCACATAAACACGTGCCAGCACACCACATACAACCTGCACAGATAACACACGTGCGCAACACACATACAACCTGCACACACATAAGTGCGTACACACACATGCAAGCGCTGCACATACACAACGTGGCGCACACACACATACAACCTGCACATAAACACGTGCGCAACACATGCAACCTGCACATAAACAC
>NW_014577613.1:184914-198660 GCF_000485595.1 Priapulus caudatus
AGCCACACACATGCCAACCTGCACGCACATACACACGTCGCACACCCACATGCAACGCCTGCACATAAACACGTGCGCCGACACACATATGCAAACCTGCACATAGAACAACGTGCGCACACACACATGCGCAACCTCGCAAACCTGCCACAGCCACATACAACTGAGCGGCATTCAGGTCGCACACACACATTCATACTGCGACGACATAAACACGGTGGCGACACACACAAGCACATGCACAGAACACTGCACGCAACATAACCTGACGCACATAACACATGACGCCAACACTGCAACTGCAATAAAACACGTCGCACACACACATGCAACTGGCACAGTAAACACAGTGCGACACACACATCACATGACTAACCTTACACTACATAACACAGTGCGCACAACACATGCAACACATGACATTAACCAGTGCGCACAGCACAATGACACATACACACTGCTACCAACACACGTGCGCATCACACACATAGCAACCCTGCACACATCATACACAGTCCGACGCACGACACACGCACACCATGCAACGATAACACTAACTGCGCCACACATGCAACTGCACTACCGGTAGGAGACACATCCACTCACATTAACACGTACGCACGCACACCATGGCAACCTGCAGCGCAGCATAAACAGCGTCCGCGCACACACACATGCAGACCTGTACGCCATAAACACGTGCGCAACACACACATGCAACCTGCCACGCAGCATAACACCGTGCGCCACACAGCACATGGCATACCTGCACGCACACTCATACAACCTCGCACATACACACTGCGCACACAACATACAATTCCTGCACGCACATACACACGTGCACACACACACACATGGCAACCTGCACATAAACACGTGCGACACACAACACTACAACTTGCACATACACATCGCAAGCCTGGCACGCACATAAACACGTGCGCACACACACATACAACCTGCACATATAAACACGTACGCAACACACAACATTACAACCTGCACATTAAAACGCTGCGCACACACACATGCAACGTGCCACATTAAGCACGTCGCACACGACACATACAACCTGCACAAAATACACACGTGCGCACACACAGCATACAACCTGCACACACATACACCTGCACGCACAGTAAAACACGTGGCGCACACACACATACAACCTGCACATAAACTGCGCACACAACACAATACAACTGCACATAAACACGTGCGCACACACACATACATCCTCACATAAACACGTGCGCCACACACACAGGCCCTGCCGGCACACATACAACCTGGCACGCACATACACACGTGCGCACGTACACATGGCTCCTGCACGCACATAAAACACGGCGCACACACAATGCAACCTGCTACATAAACACGTGACGCACACACACATGCCAACCTGCACGCCATCATCACACGTGCGCACACACACATGCCAACCGCACATAAACACCGTGCCACACACACATACAACCTGCACGCACATACACACGTGCGCACATCACACACATGCAACCTGCACATAAACACGCGCGCTACATTGCACATACCAACCTTCTACACACGATACACACGCTGCGCACAACTACATGCAACACTGCACATAAACATCGTACGCAGCACACACATACAATCCTGCACATTACCAACGTGCGCACAGACACACCATACAACCTGCACATAACACGTGCGCACGACACACATGCAACCTGCCACTGCCACAACACATACAACCTGCACATACCACGTGCGCACACACGACATGCCAACCTGCACACACGATTAAACACCGCGCCACACACAACATGCCAACCTGCACACACATGCAACCTCGCACATAAACAACGTGCGCCACACCACATTGGCAACCTGCAACGCACATAACACATACAACTGCACATAAACACGTACGCACACACACATAACAACCTGCACACAACACATACAACCTGCCGCACACACGACATACACGTGCGCACACACACATGCATGCAAACCTGCACATACACACGTGCGCACACCACACATCAACCTGCCACGCACATACACACGTGGCCTACACACATGCACATACAAACCTGTATCACACATACACACGTGCCAACACACACAATTGCAACCTGCACGGCACATACACACGTGCGCACACACCATGCAACCTGCACAAAAACACGTACTCACGCACACATGCAACCTGCACATACACACGTGCGGCACAACACCATGCAACATACAACCTGTACACACAACAACACGTGCGTCCACACACATGGCACCTGCACGCACATACATCACGTGCGCCACACACACATACAACCTGCACATACACACGTGCGCACACACCATGCAAACCTGCAACACAACATACAAGCCTGCACATAGCACACGTGCGCACACACAGCAACCTGCGCTCACTAACACAGCCACACACTCGTGCGCACACACACATACAACCTGCACATAAACACGTACGCACACACACTATACAACCTGCACATACACACATAAACAACTGCACGGCACACACACATACACACGTGCGCGCGCACACACACATGCAACCTGCACATACACACGTGCGCACACACACATACAACCTGCACATACACATACAACCTGCATATATCACACGTGCGCCACACACAGTGCACCTGCACACACATTACACGTGCGCGCAACACACATCGCATTGCAACCTGCACATTAAATCACCGGTGCGCACACACACATACAAGCCTGCACATAAACACGGTGCGCACACAACACATACAACTTGCGACACCACAACATCAACTGCACGCACTATACACACGTGCGCACACACACATGCACCTGACAATAAATCACGTGCGCACACACATTATACAACCGGGTCGCACATACACAAACACGGTGCGCACACACACATCAACTGCGACATACACCTGCGACAACAATGCATCGTACACCTGCACACAACACGTGCCACATTCAACAACATGACCTTGTACACGTACATCCACACGTGGCGCAACGCTGCACCACACTACACACGGCGCGCACACACACACACACACACAGCACACCACTTTCGGCTGTTGCTGGTTTTAGGCGCTACAAACACCGACGCTGATGTGCTTGATGTATATCCATCCAGTAGCGGAGATGGAATCAACGTAATCTGGGCTCATGGTGTCAACAGCGTTGCAGCACTAAATGACAGTCTCTCAGGTATAAACCCCGTTACTCGGCTAGGAGCTCTTATGTGTAGCAAGAGTGGGGATGGTGTGGATGAGAGGGTAGAGGGTGGGTGGCTGGGAAGGAGGGTGGGCGGTGGGAAGGGTTTGGGAGGGTTGAGTGTTGGAAACGAGAATCGGTGGGGTGCATGGGGGAAGGGTGCGTTAGTGGTGGTGGGTGCATAGGGAAGAAGTGGGAGAGGTGGTGGGTGCTTGGGGAAGGGTGGGTGTTGAGAAAGAGGATGGATGAGAAAAGGTGGCGTGGACGGTTGGGTGGTTGGGAACGTAGATGGGTGGAAGAAGAGGTGAGTGGGGGCGGGGTCTATAAACTGCAGTGTTGGTAGAGAGGAAGCGGAGAGGGTCTATAATTGCTACAGTGTGGTAAAGAGGAAGGAGAATAGGTCTACAGATTAGAAGGGTATATATGCAAAATTGGCAAATATAATAGTATATATATATATATATATAATATATATATTATATATGAGAGCTAATAATACCTATTTATTATAGTAGTATTAGCGCTAGATTTTAGCTCTTGATATATATATATATATATATATATATATATATGAAGACCTAATAATACCTATTATTATAGGTAGGTATTAGGCTAAGTATTATTAGCTCTTGATATATATATATATATAATATATACATGCATGCGAACAAGAGTTTTGAATGTTGACTCCTGATCAGACAAGGCTGTGATGATGCTGGAAGCTGACGTCATCTTGCGTGAAGGCAGCTTCATTCCCGTCATGGCTCATTCGCCTGCTGTCGATAGCAACCTGACGCTAGAGGAGTGGCTGCTTCGTACGGTAGTCGCCGACAAGGGTAATGCTTTTATCTGTCTAGCTCTGTATACATCTCCATCTAGCCGGTATGTTGGGTTTAATTCTCTGTTACAGTATGTATCTATATGTAGGTGTATACGTGTTATATCTGCGAATAACGAAACGAAGGAATGAGCGAACTAAACAATGGGTGAATGAATACATGAAATTAGTAGTTGGGCTATATGGCAGGCATGAAGATCGATTTCAGGCTGATTGGAGCCCTAGATCCGGCCATGGACGTACTGGTGGAGATGGACAAAGACCTTCACGCCCCCTTGTGGATAAACGCCGATATAGTCTCCGGACCCAACTACCCTCTTGAAAGTATCATCCAGTCGAACGTCCATATCTATTCGTCATAAGCTACGTCTACACGACGAACCTTAACTCGAGTTAAGCGTCTACATGGGGCCTTAACTCGAGTTAGCGTTAACTCGAGTTAGCTTAACCTCGCCAGTCGATCGAGGTGAAGCTAACTCGAATTACCTTACTCGAGTTAAGGCCTGTGTAGACGCTTAACTCGAGTTAGCTTAACGTCCACGATAGGCGGCAGCACTAGTACGATGTACGTACACACGCACGCACGCACGCGTACTTGCACACGCACGCACACACTCATGCACGCACGTGTACGTGCACACGCACGCACACACTCATGCACGCACGTGTACGTGCACACGCACGCACGCACGTGTACGTGCACACGCATGCACGCACGCACGCACGCACGCACGCCTACGTGCACATGCACATGCGCGCACGCACGCACAAACGTGGACCTGCACACTCGCGCACGTACGCACGTGTACTTGTACACGCACGCACACACTCATGCACGCACGTGTACGTGCACATGCACGCACGCACGCATGCACGCACGTGTAAGTACACACGCACTCACGCATGCACGCACGTGTACGTGCACACGCACGCACGCACGCACGCACGTGTACGTGCACATGCACGCACATGTACGTGCACACTCACGCACGCACGTGTACGTGCACACGCACGCACGCACGCACGAACGCGTGTGTACGTACGCACGCACGCACGCACACCCGCACGTTTACATACACACGCACGCACGCATGCATAATAAATCGGTAATAATCGCTATCGGGTGTTGTCGTGTAGACGCTACATAATCGCTAACTCGAGTTAACGCTTAACTCGAGTTAGCTTAACACGAGTTAAGGTTCGTCGTGTAGACGAGGCTATAAACACTCCTAAGTGCGCAGATTTCCGCAGTACCATCGTCATGTCGATGTTCTTGCTGCTACTATTGTTTTTGCTGCTGCTGCTGCTGCTGCTGCTGCTGCTGGTGGTGGTGGTTGTGCTGCTGCTGCTGCTGCTGCTGCTGCTGCTGCTGGTGGTAAGGTGGTTGTGCTGCTGCTTCTTCTGATACTGATGATGACGATGCTGTCACCAACGACGATGACGATGGTGTCACCAACGACGATGACAATGACGACGATAATGACGTTGTCAATGACAACGGACGATGGCGGTGATTGCGACGATGACGATTATAACGATGAACACGATCTGTAAATAAATTTTTCGCTGCAGCCCCCGGTCGATCCTGTTCGTTTCCTCGAGACAACCGTGCGTAGGTTTCCGCGCTCTGTACTGTCACTAGGCTGGACGACCTGGTGGGTCCCGGATGGTTGCGTGGTCACACAGTCGAATCGGTACACCTGGAAGATGATGCTGGACATGGTGCAGCTTTGCTGCAGTCTACAGCAGCCCATTACCTTCCCCGTCAGAGCCGTGTGGGTGAGATACACGATACTGATGCTGCGTTGTCATGGCAACCACTATATGACCAATAGGGATGCAGGGATGTAATGTTGTCAGGGCAACCACGACATGGGCAATTATTGATGCTGAGATGTAGCGTTGTCAGGGCAACCACGACATGGCCAATTATTGATGCTGACATGTAGCGTTGTCAGGGCAACCATGATATCAGCAAATGTGATGCAGAGATGTAACGCTGTCGGGGTAACCACGGCATAAGAAATACTGATTGTCAGGGTAACTAGTTAAACTACGATGTGAGTAATACTATAATATAATAGTGAGTAAACGTTGGCCTGCTATATATCAGACAATACTTGATTGCTGCGCATTGGTGTGCATGCGTACGTGCGTGCGTGTTTGCATATAAACACGTGTCGCGTATTTGACGCAGGCACACACGTCCTACGATAAGTGGCTATGGTTGACTCAGCTACGCCCTGACTTTACTCTCACCGTCTGGCACGGTGCCAGAGATCCCATCAACATTACCGGACTCGTCAGCCTCCGTCGCCATGGCGACCCACGACGCATCTTTTATGACTTCCCAGTCGGTCTGAAGCAACAGTTTCTGGATGCGTTAGAGGTAACAATTAGCGATTCCTTATGTTACTGCTATAGATTATCTGTTATATATTAGCTAGGATTGTAGAGGTTATAGGTTATCTAAGATGAGCTACATTAAAAGTTAAGCTATGGGATTAAGTAGTATCTCTAGGCTAGCCATTACTGGTTAGTCGTATTTGCAAACACTCTGTGCCCCTAGGTATAATTATCATCGATTAACGTGTTACATTTACAATGGCAACTTCCAGGAAGGGAACGTTTCGCCGGGAGCAGGTGGGCTTCCTTACACGTGGAACGCCACCTACTGGCAGGTTATCCCTGCGGAGTCCTCCCAGATCTTCATGACAGATATGAACGTCGTGCTAGCTGGTGCCGGGCCGGACTGGGCGTTGCTAAGCTATGGGGGACCACTCGACCGCGCAGCGCGCGTCACTGGCCGCGCGCAGTTCATCAGCAACCGCCTCCCCGGTAACCCCGGCGACGAGGTGGAACGAAGCTACGTTGCCGTGACGATGGTCGTCGGCAACAGAACGCTCGTCGTCGGCTTCAATGACAAGGGTTTCGTCGAGATACGGACAGAGGGCGCCGGCGGGGAGGCGACGGTCGTCGCCTCGCGCCAGGACGTCGCGTTAACAAGTGACTGCATCAGCTTCGAGGTCGCGATCGCCGGGAAACAAGTGACCGCCACCTCCACGGTCGTGCACTGCCGCGACTCAGCGGGCGACCCCGCCAACGCCGATGCGTCTGCTAGCGTGACGTCGCGGTTGGGCGGGGATGCGGTTGCTAAGCGGGGCGGGGATGCGGTTGCTAAGCGGGGCGGGGATGCGGTTGCTAAGCTGAGCGTGAGGAAGGCGGACGCTTGGCACGATGTGCTCATAGAGGACTTGACGATTTCACGGAGCGCTGCCGGCAGCTTCCTTCCCGTTCCCGTGATAACGTACGTGTTAATCGTGGTCATCGGCGGTGGTTCAGCTGCGTGAAAAGGTCGCCATTATTGTGGTTGCGTAACAGCATATATGCCGAGTCTGAGCTTGGTTCGCTCTGTTAAACTTCCAGATGGAAATTTGACAAGTTGAGCAAGTTTATCAACTCTTCGGCTATAATTTAGTAGCTAAATCGTTAAAGTTTAGTGATTTCTCAGCTCCGTTTCCCGTTAACGTTTAGCTGTGTTCGAATACATTTTCTATATATCTACATTACGTTTCCATTATATACATTGAAACGAAATACTTTTACAACGAAAAACACAAGGGTGGCTTTAAAGTTAGTGGGTGTGTTCTATATATACATACATCGAGCAGGGAATTGTCACGTTTAACACTTTAATCTAATAATATATGTTACTGTACAGCATAGTGTAAAGTTGTGCGATGTTGCACATGAAAACGGGTAACGACCAGCGATGGTCTGAATTTCTGAAATAAAGTGATTGCTACTACTATCTGCAATTGAAACCTTATTTGTGCATATTTCAAGCAACATTATGGTTAATGCGAAAATATTTAAATGATTCCTAGGTTTTAGTAACCTCGTGTGTATGAAGGTAAGCTGTAATGAAGGTAATGACAGATTTAATAATATAAACATGTTAGTTCACACACGGTTTACGAATCTAATCACGTACACCCCATACATATGACAACACCGCAGCACACGCACGTGCGCGCACGCACACCGTTTTGCATCGTTAATTATTCGTAAAAGTTTACAAACTATTCGTCGCCACAAAAATGTACACGCGTGGAGGAATTTATTGTGGTGTAGTGAAAGAGGTGTAGGAAGAAAAGGAATCGCGCGTTTATATATCGCTATTGATCATTGCGTGATGTGTGTGTCCCGTCTCTATCATTTTCATATATTCACATTTCATATATCGATCATTGCGTGACATGTGTTTGTCCCTGTATACCATTTTCATATATTCACATTTTACATATCATTGCGTGATGCGTGTGTGTCTCTGTATATCATTTTCTGATACATACATATATGACCAGGCGCTCCGGAAGCAGTTTTGGATTGGGGGGGCAAAGTGAGCGCGTGTGTGCGGCGTGTGTGCGTGAGCGCGTGTGTGTGTGACGTGTGTGCGTGAGCGCGTGTGTGTGACGTGTGTGCGTGAGCGCGTGTGTGCGTGAGTGCGTGTGTGTGACGTGTGTGCGTGAGCGCGTGTGTGCGGCGAGTGTGCGTGTGTGCATGAGCGCGTGTGTGTGACGTGTGCGCGTGAGCGCGTGTGTGGGACGTGTGTGCGTGAGCGCGTGTGTGCGACGTGTGTGCGTGAGCGCGTGTGTGCGTCAGCGCGTGTGTGTGACGTGTGTGCGTGAGCGCGTGTGCGACGTGTGTGCGTGAGCGCGTGTGTGTGACGTGTGTGCGTGAGCGTGTGTGTGTGACGTGTGTGCGTAGGCGGCGTGTGTGTGACGTGTGTGCGTGAGCGCGTGTGTGTGACGTGTGTGCGTGAGGCGTGTGTGCGACGTGTGTGCGTGAGCGCGTGTGTGTGACGTGTGTGCGTGAGCGCGTGTGTGTGACGTGTGTGCGTGAGCGCGTGTGTGTGACGTGTGTGCGTGAGCGCGTGTGTGCGTGAGCGCGTGTGTGCGACGTGAGCATGAATCACGCAAAGCGCGCAGCGAAAACTCAAAATGGATGTAATAAATAGTTGTTTAACGTTAGAATTAACAAGTCTTTAGCTCATACATTTTCTTTTTTCTTTTCCACTCTTCTTTTTTTGGGGGGCTTTTTGGTTTGCCCCCCCCTACTTTTTAGATTGGAGGGGCGGCCCCCCCCACTTTCGGCGCCTCTGTATATAACCATCAATAGTAGTAAGAAACGGCAGTGTGCGCTTTTCGTTTTTCGCTTTTCGTTTTTCGTTTTTCGTTACATGTTTTTCGCTTTTCATCAATTTCTAATACATGCATGTGCGTTAATGGGGTTAAGAAATGAATGTGCGCGCATATATGTCAGTTGCTGACACATGAGCGACGCAAAGTGATCAGATAGCACGCGCGCACATACATTATGGTTCGCAAGTACGATGGGACGGCGATGATGCGCAATTATTATTATGCTTGCTTGCAGCTCATAGGGTCTATGTCCCCCCATGGTACTGCCGGAACGTACCCTGGGTACGGTCCGGTATACCGGAACGTACCCTGGTAACTATTTGATATGGTTAGGGTTAGGGTTAGGGAGTAGGCGTAGGCGACTCCCTAGACTCGTTAGTGGAGTAGGCGAGGTACGGACCGGCATATTAGATAGTACCAAGATAGTACCAGGGTACGTTCCGGCAGTACCTTGGGGGACATAGACCCTCTCAGCTTTGTTGCATGTAAATCTTGATTCAAATATGAATACATGTACTGAAGACAGTCTTTTTCATGGAACTATGTATGTCAGTGAGCGTGCAAGCATTTATCTCCCACAAACACGCCCATGTATCAAAAAGTAATGTATATTATACGTGTATATATGATATATTGATCTATATAGAATATAGATGATGATAGATTATCTATATATGTTGCGAATAACTGAGCTGATAACGTAACAAACGGTTCTGTCAGCTGCTGCCATCTGGATGAAAAAATCGATCCTTCGCTCGTTGACCTAGTTCTGGCATTGGATTAACCATAGTCAGCTGCTGCGGCTCAGCTGCGGCTGATGCCTAGACGGCCACGTGCACGATCCGTGCAGTGTGCATGCAGCAGTGGTCTTTCTCGCACCGCTGGCAGACGAGCAGTCTTTGTCCATTCTCGGCAGCCGTAGGAAGACGTAAGCGCTGCTGCTCCTGCAGCAATCAGCTGACGGGACACCCTAGGCCCTACTGTACTTGCGGGCACAGGAGATGCGGAGTGTCACCGCTCTTTCATATGTGTTTAGCAACGCGAGGACGAGTGGGTTGCACTATAAGTATAAGTATAACCGGTCACATCGAGGCGGACACATAAATCTACCTCGGTCTCGTGAGTATTCCTGCAGTCGCCTGCACTGGCAACTGGTTTCACTCGTTTAAGCATTTCCTGGTTTTCGCCACTGTTTTTCTATGAACGCTCTTTTCACCTGTGTTGGTGTGTGATATTTTCTCATTGATCAATGTTTCATGAAGATATCCATGACGAGCCACGCATTGCAACACGTATCTCTAGTCTAGTAACTATAGCCCGCGTGCAGTTGCCGCAGCTATAGGCCTGCGGCAACTGTACGCGGACTCTAGCTAGCACTGTACAACTACTACTACTACTACTACTACTACTAGAGCTATGCACACGCACTACGCGTACACATAAACATGCACGTGTTCTTCTGATATGTCTTCGATAGTCGCTTGGACTTTTTTGAAGACTAATCTATTTCTGAGGTTATGAGGAGGCATGCACGTTCTTTACAAAATAATATCGTCAGATGATCATGTAGTATATAGCTAGCTAGGTCTTGGTCCAAGGTGCACGTTGACTCGTTGGGTTTCATTGGTTATTCAGTGTGTTCTTACCGTTATGCAGGCATGTGTAGGAGACTGCATACGTTCGATCTCCAACGATGAACGTCACCGCTAGGACGATGCCCGCGCTGCTGGCAGCTTCGTGTCCGGTCAGGACGGCGCTCGCTGCCACCAACCTGTCGTCACGATCGTTCACAATAAGCCTGCAGGAGCAGCCGGTAGTACGCCCTGTGTCTTCATTCTACAACCACGCTGCCGTCGACATAGCGGCGTCGAAGGTGAGGCATTATTATTATATCATATCAGGCGAGGTTTTAATTTCACGGCCAATCCGATTCTTCCGAAGTTCCCGCGTGCGTGCACAAATAAATGCGCCTCGCGGCGTATTTGTTCGCGTGAATTTTGGTGTGTGCACTTGTATGTAGTTGTGCGACGAGTAAAGTGCGTAAAATGTGTCAAGGCAATTGACGAGAAATCACTTGGGGTGTTTGCTAGAGACTACATGATTGTGGGTGACGAAGATTTTTTTAAACATCTGACAACGTGCTTTTTGTTAAAAAATGGGGAATATATATAATAGAAATCCTCCCACAGATTGTAATTGGTCAGTTCTCTTTGCACTTTAGATTCAATACCACAAATGAAATGAGTTGCTATAGTATATAATTTGCGCATACATGTACGTTTCGTAAGCACTCGCATGAATTTTTGCGTTGCTGTGGTTTCTTGCAGCCGTCCGTCCGTCTAACACCGTCGGCCATGCTGTATTCAGGGAAAAGTGCCGATGGTAGTCATTTGCTGGTAAGAGTGCACGTTTATTCTTAATCGGTTTGTATTTTTAGCACGTGGTTTTTCTCTCACGGCACCCTTTCTGTTTTTCTGCAATGATTTATTTATACTGATCGTACTGCAGAGACAAAATCAGCAGTGTGGGTATAGGTGGAGGTGGCATATTACAACTGCCATCCTCAGCATAATGCGATCTCATTCTCATCACTTCCAGCAGCTTGCCCCATTTTCTGTTATTTTAGCACGTTCCCATGCATTTGCATTACGTAACAGAAAAGAGCAGCCCTATTTTCACTGTTCCCATTTGCATTACGTAACACAAAAAGCAGTCCTATTTTCACTGTTCCCATTTGCATTACGTAACACAAAAAAGTAGCCGTATTTTCATTGACTTGATCAATACGGCATCGGGAATCAATGACCTCCTTGTGGGCTTACAGCCACTGGAACGTATCTGGGAAACGCGGTCTGTACATCCTGTCTGTTCTATATGACACAGCCTCGTGAATTTCCGCCTTTAGAATGATTCATTGCTAAAGTGATAAGATTAGGCTGCGTAGGTCACCGACGTCAGACCAGACAAGCTGATCGACACCAGTTGTTTCTAGCTGACAAAGCAACAGTGCAAAAAGACGAAGTTTCCAATGAAAAATTTCTCATTTTTATGTTTTACTTGCTGGCTCCAAAACGGGGGGTATACATGCATAGAGCTGGCCGTTAGCCCTATACTTTGCATAATATCTTGAGGTACATGCATGCTCACTCTTTTGCAGTGTGCCTAGTAATGGTTCCATATACCGCCTATACCTATTACCAACAACTCGTCTGCTTCTCTTCTCTGTGTGTGTGCGCGGGGCGTGCGCTGCCCGATTGTGTGCGGGGGATTGCATTATGTTTGCCTCCATTGATTCTAAGCTGTGTGTGATGGAAAATTTCCAGCGTGATCGAGCTGCTGCTGCTGGTACGTGGGTGACAGTAGCTGTAGGAGCGAGCACACCAACACGTACGCTTGCTTAGCACATTGAGTTGGACATGCGTAGAGGCCAGGCCGTTGAACTCGTGAACGCGTGTTACCCCTATATGTCATATCACCGTGTCTATGCTCTAAGAGTATGGTAACTTCGCTACTTGGTATGGCCAAACCACAGTTAAACTGACGTTGGCCGTTTGGTTATACAATATTATCGTCAAGAATGTTAGCTACTCCTGCTTATGTGAAAGTTCACGGTACTGAAGTACGTTATATGAGTGTATCCGACTGATACTTACAAGAGTATTGTACATCTTTGCCATATTCTGAAACGGCATATAAAACAAATGTACATGCATTATATCATCGTGTGACGAGTATAATATGAAAATAATAATTTAGGTGCGTTATATATTCAGGCCATGCAAACTGATCAGGTGCATGGCTATAGGGGGCAAATATTTGTAAACCTTATAAATACATTGTTAGTTGAATGATGATGATTATATAATGTTTAATTAATCAATACGAACAACTGTAGTAACTGGTCGAGTGGTATAGCTATGCCATTGACCCACATTTCAATCCAGGCATTGGGAGTAGGCTGCTTAAGTAGTTGCTATGGAAATAGTCACGGATATAGGCATATAGCAGAAACAACAGTACGCGGCAGTAGCGCACGAAGGGTCGTTGTCGTATAGGGTACTACATATATATGTACCCGAGGTAACTATCTGATATGGTTACTTAGGGTTAGGGTTAGGGAGTAGGTGTAGGCCTAGGCGACTCCCTAGAGGTACCTACCTCGGGTACGACAACGACCCCTTCAGCCCCAGTAGCGTGTACTGTTGGAGTAGTATATTAGAAGCAGCCATCAGAGTTCCATCTGTTCATTGTGATCTTTTTAGAATCTTAATTGGTTGTGTTCGTGCCTGCGCATTCAGTCGCTGTGTACAACGTAAACTTCACGCTTCTCTCTCTTTCTCTCCCTATCTCTCTTTCTCTCCCTCTCTTCTTCGTCTCCCCTGTCTTTCTCCTCTCCTCTCAGTCTCCTCTAAATCTCTTCTTCCCTCTCCCTCCTCCCTCTTCTCCCGTCTCTCTGTTTCTCTCGCTAGCTAGCTGCGC
>NW_014577613.1:199095-222801 GCF_000485595.1 Priapulus caudatus
CGCCATCCCCTCTTTCTTCCTCTTCCTCTCCCTCTTCTCTTCCCTCTCCCTCTCCGCCACTCTCTGTTACACCGCCCTCCCCTTCTGCCTCTTGTCTCCCCTCCCCTCTTTTCTCTTCTTCTCCTGCTCCACTCGCCGCATTTGCGCGTGGCGTCCTGGCGGTCCTCCAGGCGTGGGTGCCAGTGTAGCGCACGCCCTCCCCAGTCGGGGCGGGGGGTGGGGGGGCCTGTCTCCCCCTCCCTTCTCCCTCTTCCTTTTCTCTCCTACTCCCTCCTCCTCCTCTCATATAGTTATATATATATAGCAAGAGAGAGGGGAGAGTGACAGAGCTCTGGTGTCTATATAGAACCTAGTTCTTCCACGCAGTGACCATGATCTGAATAATTGACCTGTATTGGATGAGCACTAAAAATTGCCTCCAAGGTTATGCTAGGGGAATCAGTTTCTATCAAACTACGAGGGCACCGTGTGTAAAGGAGGTCTGGCATGGGATCGGCATCTTCTTTCAGTAGATAGCATGTATAATATGCTGGATATATAGCTCTAGATATAGTTCCCAAGTGGCATATACATCCTGGAAGGGCACGTGTGGTTTCTCATAGCGATAGATTCTCTATAGTCTACAAGTACAAACTATCCCCGCGCTATAATTCCAACCCAGCTCTAGCACTAATATCACTTGTGCACCTAGGTTTATTGAAGAACACTGTTCACTGCCTCTAGGACTATCTGATTTCCCTATCGATAAATACTTTTGTAATTGAACGCATTCTGTATAAACGACAACTTACGAGTGAGTAGCTCTACCGGTATATAGCCCCTTCGCTTTCTCTACAGTAAAAGCTATAGCTAACCATGCATGCATACACTCATATAGAGCTAACTTGCGAGATGCGTGCTATTATCAATCATACTGCAGCAGTCTCGCCGCGTCTTTTCACAAAGTAGGCAGGTCACACCCCACTAGGCTACGCTAAAAAACGCTAAAAAAGTCCCGCAGGGTCGGTTACAGTTGCACAAGTACAGTAGCACGTACAAGTACAGTAGCACATAGCTCTAGAAATATAGCCCTTCGCTCTGCCACAGGCAGAGTGCAGAGGCCTGTGGCAGAGCGAAGGGTTATAGTTCTAGAGCTAATTAAGTATATAGCATAAGTCAGTGAGTGTCGGATGTGTGACCTCCGGTTATTAGGAATTATTTTCATGATGAGGAATATCAGGAGTGAATAATAATAGATCTATTATTATTCACTCCTAATAATATATGTTACTTAATACTACATATAGTTGCCCGTCAGGACTGACTGCATATCTTCTAACTGTGTGTAGTGATAGGTGACCGTGAGGGGTGGTATCGGCCCATCGGGTACAATCTGGTTGCTTTTTTAAAAGATTTTCCTCTGTCATGGCACATGGTTATAACATCAGAATTGTGAATCACTTCAAATTTTTGTCTTTATTCACTCCTGGTAGCATGTTATAATTAAGTCTTATTACGTACGCTGCCTGACCTGGCTTACAGCTTTATATTATATAACATCAAGAGGTTGTAGGCATTAGCTAGGATATGTAGCTGTATGCTTCCTCAGACCTATAAACCCCACCATACTCTCACACGGACGTGCATGCACACGCGCGCACAAGCATGCAGACACAATTTATATTGCTTCAGCTTGTGAAAATATTTGCTTACAATTTGTGCATAAACTGGCTATACTGCTCTACTCTCTGCAACATTTTGCCAGCGCTAATAATTATATAGACTGCAGCATGTATGTTTAGTGGGTGACATGGTGCTAATGAAAGGGGGTCATATATATAGTATGTTGTTAGGTCAATAAAGATTTAGCAAGCATACAGAAGATGCACGCGCAAGAATCCTAGACAGCTAACTTGTTGTCCACCCTGTGGGAACCATGTGTGAATTGTTATGAATTTGTGAATGTGTGGGATTTACATAGGTGATGAAAATGCACTCGTTATAGCCAACTGTCTCTCATTCTATATTGCAGAGAAGTGCACAATATTTACATAAGGAACTGCCAGTGAGAATTGCTCATAGAATCAATGGATTCCGTGGTCTTCCGTTCATTGTCGGCTGTAACCCAAACATTCTTCAGGTGGTAAGTATCAACACTGCGGTATTGTCTTGCATCTTTCACCTCATTTATCCCACGTTGCTGCTGTGATGCAAATCCTGTCTGTTTCAAACTGCCTGGTTGTCACAGGCTTCATCTCCCTGTTTCCCATCTCATGCATCTCACTACTATACATTGTATCATAGTAGAATACTACATTGTATCATAGTAGAATACTACGTTGTATCATAGTAGACTACTATATGTACATACCACTGCCTTTTATAGTTTTCGCTTTTATAACCAAGTGCTCTACACTGACTGCTTATAATGTTGTTTTTTCTTTGGATACGGATACAAAACTATATATGTAGTTTTGCTGAAATGCGGTTATTGAAATTCGACTTGAATTAAAATATAGGGAAAAGGTAGGAGGAACAGTAATCGTTATACATGATATCAGGAGTTAATAAAGACAAATTTGCCTTTATTAACTCCTGATGATAGGAAGAGTGTATTGGTAATTTGAAATGCAGATGTACGAATATAACCAGCAGCAGTTTCAGCTAATCGCCACCTATATTTTCTTTCCAGCACGAAATGTACATTAGAGCATTCCAACTACTTTCTCAGTTCCCACCGGTGAGTATAACCTACTGCGTCACGGGACTCGGTTCACGCACGTGCCACGTGCGAATTGCTGTGGGGCCTACGATAAAAAAAAGGGGAAACAAAATTTTTTGTAAGGGTGGCCTGGGCGTTTCATGTGATGCGAGCCGTCTAAACGCGGCAGTGCACGTGTAGCGCACATGCAGCTACACGTGCACGCGGCGGTTAGGCTGAGATCCCCGAGGTTTTGATTCATAGCGGGTTTGTGGACCTTGTGGGTGTGGCTTCGTGATGTGTTTCTAACTGCTCGCATACTATACGGCGCGATATAACGCTGCGTCAGTTGGTGCGTAGGTTTAAACCGAGAGTTGTTTGTAAGTGCCGGTTGCATCCGCTTGCTATACGGTGTTGTTTTAGCAAACGGGTGCAACAAACTGCCATGCCCAACCCTGTGGGTGCCTGACCCCGAGTGCAGACCAAAACTTCTCAACAGACCATGCTAGAGGGGAAGTGGTGTCATGCCACTGATCGAGCAGTGTGCTGTTTACGTACAAAATTCTTTCGGTGCCTGGATCGGTCACCAGCAGCTAGGGCCGGACCTAGTATAGAAGTAGTCATTCGGTATTTTGCCATTTTTAGATCGTTGCATGGCGAGCAATCATATGTTATTTATACGATGCCTTGTAAACTGTGGACGTGGTTTAACGTTTCTTCGTTTACATGTAGTTTTCATTGCCTAGGCTACGCAGCTTACGCTAATGCAGTAATTATAGCTCATATATCAGCAACATAGCAAAATTATGCTGCTATATCTCACAAGTTGTATGTGGGATCGTGCTTCTTGAGCTGAACTCAGTTCTTGAGCAATATAGCATGAGCTTGCAGTCATTTTATTATTTGATTAGACAAATTACTTCTTAGTAAGATTTTCATTGGATGAGCATTTTATATGGAAACATATATTTATTCTTTGAAGGAGTTAACGATCGATATTTGTTACGATATTAGATATTTGTTAACGATCGATCCACTACTTTACTACTTTATTAACGCTGAAGGGGTTGTTGTCGTATCAGGTACTACAGATATGTACCCGAGGTACATATATGTATACACAAAGTGTACCAGACTTGTATTACAGAAGTGTACCCTAACCCTAACCCTAACCCTAGCCCTAACCCTAACCCTAACACTAACCCTAAACATACCTCATATAAAAATATAAGCATAATACTAAACAACGTAAAACTACCTCGGGTACATATCTGTAGTACCTGATTCGACAACGACCCCATCTGCTTTATTAACTGCATATATTTGCTACAGAAATTGATATTAGTCACAAAAAGTGAGAATATATGAAGTTGAACTTAATTATGACATGTAAACTTTAATATTTACTGAGTGAGTTGAAATTTTGATACTTCAATTTTAAGAATATTTAACGGCCCACATGACGGATATAAGAGTTCATAGAACTTTATTGCTCTGTAGGGCACCTTCAAAGTTACACGTGCTTGCAATCTTTTTATTGCTGCTGCCAGCTAGGTCGGTTACAAAAAACACTAGGCGGGGGATCCTCTTGGGAGTTTTTGCAGCAATATCTGGGAAATGTGAACTACTGCTGCTTTCATACACGATTTAACTTCCTAGAATGCAAAAACGCTACTCTAGCCCACTTAGACGCCACGTGTTCAGAGATGTCTTTACTTGCAACTAACTTAATTAGATCCCAACAAAAAAAACCGTTTTCAGCTGACCAAACGCACCAAAATATCGTTGTTGGGTGCTAATTAAGCCTTCGCTCGTAATTAATTATTCACGCACACTCCGTTATACAGGTCAAAGATTTCGTTGATGAACAGAAGTTTACAAACCTCATCACGGAGCTGTTGGATGACCACAGAGACGTCGTTACCATGCTCGCCGTGGGCTTCCGAGAGTGCAGGAAACACATACAGGTAGGTGCAGAAGATCAGCATTACAAGTACTTATGCTCATAGGGTCTGTGTCCCCCAGGGTACTGCCGGAACGTATCCTGGTAACTATTTGATATGGTTATAGGGTTAGGGTTCTGGTTAGGGTTAGGGAGTAGGCGTAGGCGACTCCCTAGACTCGTTAGTGGAGTAGGCGAGGTATGGTCCGGCATATTAGATAGTACCAGGGTACGTTCCGGTATACCGCACCGTACCCAGGGTACGTTCCGGCAGTACCCTGGGGGACATAGACCCTATGAGCAGTACTTATGACACATGATACACTATGTTACATAGCAGGAGTGAATAATATTAGATAATCTATTATTATTATTCACTCCTGTACACATAGTATATCACGTACGGTGTCAGTACATATATATGTATCATATACACATTATTCACATATATTCATTATTCATTATTCATATATATACATATTTCACTACGATAACTTGAAGCTGGAATTCGGAAACTATTCTCTCATAGTCCCGCAGCCTATATTTCTCACCTCTCGGAAACAGATTGGTGGGGGGCAGTAAAACATAGATGTATAACTGCGTGATTTGTCTTTGCGTGCAGGATGAGGAAATGGTCCGCATGTTTCTCGATCGAACGCTGACGTCGCGTCTTGGCATCCGCATAATAGCCGAGCATCATCTGCTGCTGCATGAAAACAAGGTGAGGTCATTCATGCACAATAAGGCGCTGCGTGAGTGTGGCGACGTCCGTGCGATAGACTAGCACCACCACGTTGTAGTGACTGGGAGAGCTGTGAAGAGTAACCAGTGCTATTTTGTGAGACCGTAAATTATTGGGTATCACCATTCGGATACGTGCACGACAGTTAAATCGGAGTCGTGGATGGTTCGTTTAGTTTTGGTAATGTTTACACTTGGCAAGTTGCCAATGATTAGTCTTTAAAATGCTGATGAAGGTCGTTTTGTATTTGTGCCAAGTGGTTCATTAATGATATTATTATTTTGTTAATTTTGTAGCATGTGGTAGTGCAAAACCATTGACTTTGGTGCGTCCTCTATTATTTTTTACCAGCCTGGAAACGTTGGCATCATCACGGTCAACATGAACTTGAAGAAAGTCATTGAGAGCTGGGCTGACTTTGCATCGTAAGTGTGAAATGTGAATCATTTCAACTCGATCGTTCGTTGCATATCATGTGGTAACTTGGAATTTAGCCAAGTACCGATGTTCTTAGATAATCTTTACATTTTTGCACTGCCGTTCTTCTCCACTAATGGGGGAATGTCACAGTTATATTGCATTGAAGTTTCATTTTCATCAGATTGCATAGTGTTTCAAATCCATCCCTGTACATCCCTGAATTTCCTGATCTGTATCTGAAATACATATAGCCTTCCTTGTCTCATGTGATACATTGATAATCTCAGTTGCATAGAATTTAATAGAGACCAGCCAGCCACACAGGATTCTATATGGAGACGTTCAATGCCTTTGTTCGATGGTTTCAGAAACGTATGTCAGCATCGTTATGGAAAGGTGCCAGAGGTTAAGCTAAACGGACATCTCAACGCATCTTTTCCCTACATCCAGCAGCCACTAGACTACATCCTTCCAGAGCTGCTCAAGAATTCTATGAGGTATGGGCGACTAGTGTGTTGTCCTTGATTCATTTTGCATATTATCTTATGACCCTTTTCCTAAACTATTGAAATTCAGAGTGATTAAATGGAAGTTCATTTTCCTTTTGTGGTATATGTTCGTGACAATTATTGTTCGTGGACCCATTGTTGAAAACCACGGCAAATACTTATGATGTCATAACTATTTCTGGTTTCTGATAACAGACCCCATGCAAGCTTGACACCAGCGTCTGGGGTTAAGTTTGTTTTGCAGAGTGATACTGAATGTGCTGGGGTCAGTACTTGAAAACCTAGAAGATTATTCTTGGTCAGATTTATCATTTTTTGTTTACAGATCGTCGATAGAGAAGAACGACATGAATAATGTCCATCCTATCACAGTCACCATTGCTAGCAATGAAGTGGACTTTATTATGAGGTAGGACTCATTTAGAACAATTAGTGAACAGCTCTCAATTGACAAAACTGGAATTTGCACATGAATCTTCCAGACAAACGCGACGCGTACGTGAAAGTCATACCAAGGGCACTATCGGCCTTGACAGTTTAGTGATTGCGGCTGTAGGTTTTCGGATCGAGGCGGTGGCATTCCTCACCAGAACTTGGACAAGGTGATGGAGTACCACTTCACAACAGCAGCCAAAGAAGACCAGGCGGACAGCGGTAATGGGCTGTCGACGTTTCTCGAGGTCTGCAATCCGGATCCCCATGGCGGGCCCATGTATGGGTAAGTTCCGATCGTTCATAACCGTCGTCTGCTCTTATGTGTGTGCCAGGGTTCGTAGCGGGTCTTCCAAAGTCTTATAAGTACTTATTTTGTCAAAAATAAAATAAGGGCCCTTATTAGTACTTATTTTTGGTGAAATTTTTTGCCAAAGGACCATTTTTCAACATTGTTTTATAAACTGTTATCGACTTAGAGTAAGAATTGTTTGATATATAATACGGAATAATTAAATCTGCTGTGCAATTGTGTATATAAATATTATTAGTGTACTTTAATAGTCGGTGATCTATCAGAAATCGCGTAAAAATGTCTTATTTTGGCCTCCAGGAAGGGTCTTGTAAGTCCTTAATTTTAACACGTGTCTTGCTACTATGAACCTTGTGTGCGTGTGTGCGTCCGTGTGTGCGTGTGTGGTCCGTGTGTGCGTGACTACTATATATATACATCACACATTGAATTCATTGTGGTGGGAGACCAGCAAGGTGGTATTCGCACGCGATTGCATCATGCAACAGCTCTCTAATTGCTGCAGGTATGGATTTGGGCTTCCCACGTCCAGAGCTTACGCTGGCTACTTGGGCGGTTCCCTGGAGATCCAATCGATGCAGGGAATCGGCACTGATGTCTACTTGAGACTGCGACATATCGACGCCAAACACGAGAGCTTTAGGATATGAGTCCGCGACTACTCGATTGCACTTAGAAATCGCTCTTCTAACGCCTCGCGTAAACGGAGGATTTCACGAATTCGGAAGAATCTCGAAATCGGTAGAATCTCCCGGTGTTAATCGCGTAAGATTTGTTTGACTTTTGCAGAATCTCCCCATGTTTCATAAGCGTTCTGCGATGATGTTCGTATCGGGTGACGTGTGTTCGAGAAGAACCGGATGTTCGTTTTCGCACGAGGCCGTGTCGCGAGACTACGTCGTTTACCGGTCGAGTCGTATTTCAGCGTGCATTTAACAAAGAGGAATCTCGGCTACGAAGTGCGCGGTGGGTACATTTTATCGTTATCGGCCCGTGCTTGCGTTGTAATCAAACGCTAACGTACAAACGAAACGAATAATTCAGCTTTTTTTATGGTAGATTGTGACTTGAAAATACAGTGAATACCTCATTTTCATGGAGGACATATCTTGTAGGCTTCGAGTGTGGACATTCAGGCTGTTACAGCCATGGATGTCATCAATGAACTCGTCCTATACTGCAGAAATTGCTTAGTGTGTTTTAGTCAGTCATCATTTATTTATTTTTTGTTTTTACAGTCTATCAAACCTTGATTGCAGTGTACATAATAGTAGCAGTTTATAGATTTTTGGTGGGCTCTACCATTATAGCAGGAGTCTATCAATATTGATAGACTCATGTTATAGTTGTTATCGCTGTTGTTTATGTACCTCGGATGTTATTTTCTGATGACTCTGTCGTTGAGATTAAAACTATGAATCCGTGTATATATGGTGCTTTCAGAGACCATTTCTGCGCGAAGTATAAATATTGCGAAGAGAAGTGGAATTAGTTTTATATTATACACTCCTTATAATATGTCCATTAGTTTTGGCGTACTTATTTTGCATTTTCTAGGCGAAGGTGATTCTTTATAGTGCAGTCGGTACTGTCATGCTCTCGTATGTTGATAGATGGTGCTGTGTTCGGCAGGTGCAGTTGGATGGTATCATACATGATTGCTGAAGCTTCCGTAATGAAGTGAAATACCCAGTGACACGATTCATATTGTAACGTTACCAGATCTTACTCGTCTAATATTTAGGCGATATTAAACCTGGTGAAAATAATTGTGTAGCAGGGGAGGAGGGAACTAGAAAAAAAAGAAAAAAAAAGAAATATTCAACAGTTCAAAACGACCCATGCTTGTGTAGCGGTCTGTGTGAACGTAGTCGTTGAAGTGTTTGTCGGTACGATGGCGGTGTCACGATGATCTCATTTCATACCGGTAATAAATGTTCGATTGGCTTATATTTTATGTGTTACCAAGTACCTGGCACAGCCAGCGTGTTGCAGTACTCGTTACTGCGTCTTGTACTTGTCGTGATACATGATAGTGTTCCAAAATATATCGGTAAAACACTTGGCTGGATGTCCTTTTTAGGATGTCCGAGTCGAAATCGCTTGCCAAATGAGATGGGCTGTGTTCTTTGTGTGTAAAACTCGCGTTCGGGGGTTGTCGTGTAGGTCTGTACAGGTCCGTTAAACGTGTCTATGAACTAAAAATGATGAGTAAATATGTAAAAAGGCTATAAGGCGCGAACGTCTAGTTGAAAATATCAGAGAGGCACTTAGTGGTAAATGCAGATACCATTTATCCAAATAGTGACTGTGTTTATCATTGAAAGATTTTGTCTATAAAGTCGTGAAATTTATTACCTGAATTTTCTGTATCTGTATCTGTATCTGTAGCAATATAAGTGTAACCTACTATACATACTACACATATATTTTTGGCGATAATACTGCATTGCAGGGTTGGCCTGCCATCAGTGGGTATTCATTGGCATTTTAGCAAGTTTTCTCAAGAACACTGAATTGACTATGGAAAAGAATGGATTTATTTTCTTGGCATTCATAGAAATGTGTAACACTTCTGGTTTGAGAATCAGTTTCAATTATTGTTTTACAAAATCATACCGTTTTAACGTTGTCACAATAATTGACGTCCAACAAAACTCATCCTCGTGCAACAATCAGCCACAGATCTATAATTAATAATAATATTCACCAAATTCTAAGCAGGGGAAGAAGAAAATGTTGACGAACTTCACAGCCATTTTAACAGCTCGTTTCCAAGTATACATATAAATCTGGGTAGACAGAGAAAATCTTAAAAAGCGTAATAACTGAAGGGAAGGGAAATACACAGCGATAATTTTCCACATTTCCAATACAAGATCTAACGTCACCACTGCAATCATCTTCCATAATATATGCACACGAACTAAAAACCAATCCACTACAGATAACACACATTACAGCACAGTGTAAAGAAACGTATAAAAGACTAGCGTACCAAGCACCTCCAGTTTGAGTGGCCAACCTAGTAATTAAAATGGTCATATAGACTGAATACGTAAATGCTGCTAACTGCGGGAAAACATCCTACTACACACTAGAAAACATATATATATAGTCAAGCGTGAGAGACATGAACTGCAACCTTTAAATAACGTGTTTTACAAAACGATGAGTCTCATAACAGCAAAGGATCAATATGCGACTTTAATTTTGCAGCCATTCGTCTGTGCGAATTGCACATATCCGACCATGGCTGGCATTTCTTGGCTTGTTGCATAGCGTACACACAGACTTTGCAGTCTGCCAAAATATACATGTTCGTGAGTCTCGATGTGTCCAGTAACTGCTGCAAAATCACACTTTCTTCCTGGCAGTTCCAATATTGCAGTTATTCACCTGTGGCAGAAACAAACATGAAGCTAGTTATAGTGTGTTGTGGCATATATATAATAGCTACGTTTGTTTGATCGCCAAGCTTTATCAATTCTTTTCATCGATTGCTTTCATCACTACTAGCAAAACTATATTCTAGTGATATATTTGTACTTCTATTACAATATTTTTATCCAACATTAGCATAAATTCTAGCTAAAAGCAGCTTGCTGACACAGGTTTCCCTCTACGCGATCAACGCATGACGTAGTTTTTGCAGGAATGGCCGAATGCATGCACATACCTTCGTGGCAAACCTGAGTGAATTCAGAGTCTCGTTGAAATGCTCCTCCTTGGGCGACACGTTGACAAACATGAGTGTTTTTGAGTTGCCACCGAGTGAGTTTTGCAGCAGGAAGGTCAACTTTGAGTTCCTGTATGGCACATGTGTGTCCTGCAGGGAAAAAAATAGAACGATAGCGAATAACAAAACCGTGAACAAGCAGCAGTGCAACCACTTGAACCGGGCCATTAGCCCGAGCGAATTTCTAGCAGCGGAAAATTCTGTGACTCGAACAGAGTAACTTGATAAGGAGAAAATTTTTCCTACCGCTTTGAGAAATACAATCTAGTACAAATCACATCTAAGATAGGATTATACTGAAAGGATATTTTCCCCATTATTTCTTACATTAGTTTTGCAGCTATTACATTCATTACACACTATTCCACTTATCCTCAACAATAGCCTACTATTTTTACGCCCCTTACGATAGCCTACGGCAATGGCTACCTAGCTGTATACTCATCATACATTATATAAAGCATAAGATGAAAGCATGATCCCCGGCAGCGAACGACATGCTCAGAGGTTCGACAGAGTGATGATAGTTATGCAATGACCTTCAGGACATGTATTTGTATTTAAATTAGGCCCTACAGGCAATGATGATTTACAATAATAATAATGATAATATAACTATTTATAATAATATTATAATTTTATACATTATAAATATATAATATATATTATAATTTAATTATATTTGGTGAAATTTATATATTTATAATAATAAAATACTAACCTTGTTAGCAAGGGCGAGGATGACCTGACCTAGCGTGCTGAGGCTCTTGTTGATATTCTTCGTCTCCTCCAGTCGCTTACCCTCTGACCCGCTCTCCTTTAGTCGTCTCAGCTGGGGCCAGGGAGGTCTAACCCAGGGTTCGGCAGAGCTTTCCTACAGCCACGAAAATGTAAGTTCACTGATGAGAGAAGCACATATACTATTTGCGTGCATGGCTGTATAAGAAAGTCGGAGAGAGAGAGAGGAGGGAAAGAGAGAGAGTAGAGAGAGCGAAAAGAGAGAGCAGAGAGAGAAAGTAAGAGAGAGAGAGAGAGAGAGAGAGAGAGAGAGAAAGAGGGGGGAAGCAGAAGGAGAGACACACGCACATACACAGACAGACAGAGCGAGAGAGAAAGAGAGGGAGAGGAAATAAAAAAAAAAATGAGAGGCAGGAATAATGCCATAAAGAGGATTTGAGCATGAAACTAATTCATGTAATCAGACAGCAAAAATCTGAAAGGGTTAACGAGAAACGAGTTCTAAACAATAATATCATCTAGTAGAAAGAAACATCATCTGCACTGCAGGAAGCCAGTAAAGCAGGAAGATGCCATGAGAATGCAAAATGTCAGTAGAACACACCGTTACAGCTCTCGTCGGTCAGGCTATTCTTGCCGATCAGCCGCATGCGGAACACAGAGTGACTGCGCGAAGAGCGTTCGTTGCAATTTGTGGCAGCTACCACTCTGTTGCGTGATGCCATCTTCAACAGCTTGTACACCTGGAACAGAAGGTACCCATCGGTAAGCGCAGGAGTGATCAATATTGAATAGCACTCCTAGATGTAGAGCATAGTAGCTTACATTCGCGTTCTTAGTCAGGTATATATAGAATAACTGCAGAAAAAAGGGATTACATGATTCAAATGTTCCCTTCGAGCAAGAAAGCAAACGTCGCATCATGGTTACATACGAGAATGTGGCATGCACACACACACACACACACACACCACACGCACGCACGCACGCACACACGCCTGTGTCTACCAAACGTACAGGCTGCTTAAGAAAACAATTTCCAAAAAAATTTACATGACTTCATTGACACACTGCAGAGTCATACATAGGGTTTCAATCACCAGACACGAACTTCACCACCTTAACAAGTCCACGAACGCTAAGCCCAACAGGAACAGCAGCCACGATTGAAGCACTTACCTCCGCCTCTCCCGCGACGTTGACGACGATCATGTTCGACACTTCGACGTCGTTGTCGGCTTTCTTCAGTCGGATGTCGTGCTTCTGCTCCTTGCCGTCTGCGCTCAGCAGATCCCGCAGCGACTCGTTGTAGATCTCCATGAATGACGCCGACATGTCGTACTGCGGAGCGAAGAGAACGATGTAACGAACAATCGAGTTAATGATCGAGTCGCTGAGTGTTGCCGGAAGGGTGAATCCACTAGCACCCTCTTGCTGTCATGTATACAGGCAAACGAGTGGCGTTTAATTCCTAGGTTGCAAACTAGAATTAAACGTTGTCGGTTGCCGCGCTAACCTAGTGCATTTTTTTCACGCGCAATCCTTTCGTTCGCCCGTGATCGGCTCGCCGCGCTACGGACGTACACGCCGAGAATTTCCGCGTCGAAAAAAATGCCGAGAAGCTCCGCGGTGGTAAACGACGAATGCTAGACGCGAGCCGCCATAAAGAAACGAAGAGACAGGAAAAGAAACGAGGAGAAATGAAGAAAAGCGAGGAGAAACAAAGAGAAACTAAAAGAAACGAAGTGAAACTACGAACGCGAGGGGAGACGCAAGCCGCCGCCAGCCCTGTCAGCCCGCCGGTACGCTACGTACCTGCCAGCCCTTGTCCTGCAGCGCCTTGGCTGAACGGAACACCTGCATGACGGCGCGGGGAATCATGCCCACGCTGGTGTCGTCCGGGTGGTCGGGTCCCTCCATCGTGTACGTCTTGCCGGAGCCCGTCTGCCCGTACGCGAAGATGCACACGTTGTACCCGTCCAGAGCAGACTGAAAAGCAGCGAGAAAAAATCTTTGGTAGGGACAATCCAGGGACTTCCATAGAACGTCCAGATACAATCCTTAGCGTAGGCGGCAACAGCAGTCGCGCATAACAGAGATACTGCGTTTGCAATCACAAACGGCAAAATCATGCATCAGCGAGTTAAAGTTTGATCGGGTATATATAAATGTCAGTGGCATGTCAGAGTCTATTGCAGTTGCTAGAGAAGCGAAGCTGCCAATGATGCATCAGTAGTAAGCGTCAGTGTACCTGACATTAGATGAAGTCAATAGCAGACCAAAACTAGCTGCGCATGTAAAGCCGTTAGGAGTAGTAATTTCCTACCTGCACCAACTGGGAAATCTCGTCAAAGACCTCTTGCTGGCTGGACGCCGGAGTGAAGACTTTGTCAAATAGGAACTGATATTTGCCTCCTCCTCGAGTGCTCGCTGTGCTCATCGTGCTCTGAATCAACAGGCAATGTACGATGACGTGAGGAAAAATATTATCAAATATATAAAATCATTTAGCGACGATTCAACGATGTTGTCCTGAATCACATCATACTGTATGCGCCATATATTTTTCGTGTACAGTTATTTTCACGAATTCAGAGTTGACGGACAATTTCGCGGTCGGTGAATTATGAATTTCTTCGGTATTATTCGGTATGAATTATTTGCGTCTTGTTATTTTCGCGGTCGGGGATGCGTTCGCGAAATTCGCGAAAATTAAACCACCGCGAAATATACAGCGTACACAGTATTACACAAACAACGTCAGATGTTTACGTCGGAATCTCGTGTTAACGTTCGACGAGAGTATATATAGGTACCTCGTTAGGGTTGCCATCGATCAGCTTCTCGAGTTCTAGCTTAGTGGCGTCCCCCCTGGGGAAGTTTATGTGATGGATTTCCGAGTCTTCGCCGTTGCTGTTCTCGAAGGGCAGCAATGGCCTGACGCGACAAATCACGCGAATATTTCCCTATGAGAAACAAACCACATAAAAAAATCACATATATTTACGTTTTCTTAGCAGCGTCTGTCCACACACGGAAACGGCGTCGTTCACCCCTACCGGCAAAGTTCAAATCTCCACTGACACGGCACGGCGCCATCCCGGTTTCACGGCGACGGCGAAAGTCAAATGAGTTTGACTTTTGCCGGCTGCCGTGTACAGAGAAAGACAATTGAACCAATCAACGCGATTGCTTTTTATCACGTGTTCTGCTCGCGCTACCATCAGCCAATGGACAACAAGCACATGCATAATTTCTGATCACTGAACCAGAGTGAACACAATGCGCTAAATCACAATGTGTTTTTTTTCAGCACAACGGCACTGCATTTTGCTGTGTCGTGTCGTGCCGCGTGTGTGGAGACACATCTTTACTGGCTAAATTCATTTCTCGAATCTAAACTAGAAGGTTATCACATCGCATGACAAGCAGAAATTAAACAGTATTATCGATGAAATTTAGTGCAACATAAACCAATAACTATAGCTAACCCTATTTACAACTTACTATATACTGATTACTATTAATATACTAATTACTATCACCCTTTGCTAATTACTATATACCCTATTACTGCAGCTACAACAATAACCGATATATCAAGCACTAATAATACATGGTATATACATCACATGGTATGTACATTACATCACGAGCTAATTATTAGGCTGATTAGCTCTATAGCTATATAGCATCAAGAGCTATATTGATCACATGGTATGTTATTCACAATCATCAAAGCAGCAGAGCTGCAGTAATACACGCCCCGGGCACGCACCTTTAGCTCCTGTATCGTGTTGTGAAGCGCTCTGCGCACGGCCTCATCCTCTCGAATCTTCTGCTCGCCGGCGCGGACCGTGGCTTCTCGCTCGGCTAGCAGCTTCCGAAGCTCGGCGATCTCCGCCTGCAGCTTCTGGCTCTCACTTACTTTCTGCTCGAAGCCCATCTGTCGTACGAACGAGAAAATAGAGGTTATATATGAGGAGCTTTGGAGATCTCTTGTCAAGTGCTGCCTTATGTGCCACCTAGGCACCTACGAGAGATAACATAGATATGAAGCTCATTTGAATAAGCTCATCTATAAGTATAAGAAGCTCATCTGTTGCCCACGCGCACACGAGAATAGAGGACAAGATGTCACAAGGAGAAAAGACATTCGCACACATACGTGGACTGACGTGCAGTGGACACTAAATGACATTCGAACCAGTGCCCATGTGATACTTCAGCAACATTTTCTTTCGTACATGAATTTGAATTCATTTTTGAATCTGCGAAGGAGCCTCATTTCTCGACAAACAACATGTATATCAAATAGTAACAACGGATACTGTGCCTCGCAGTTTTTCGACAGGTTCGATCCGGTGGATGTCACCACTAACTACTACAGGTATCTTTGACTTACCTTTGTGGCCTGTAGTTCAACAGATATGCCGGCCTGTGCAGCAGTCAACTGGGTCACAGAGGAGCGCAGACTCGTGGCCTGCGCTTGAGCACTCTCCCTCTCTTCCTCTGACGTGTGAAATTTGTGCTGGAGAGACTTGTAGTTGTGCTGAATACTTTCCAGTTCCGTCTCAGCTTTTCTGCGCAGACGCAAACGACATCGTACTGATTAACATATCTTCACGCCTCATTTTCATACAAAATTTAATTGCTAATGTGATCTTCCTAATGGCAACAAAAGATGCGACATGCAATGTTTGGATCAAGGATAGTTTGAGACCTCGCAAATGTGTTTTTGCACATGTGCTAAACTAATCCGAGGTGCTATACTAGCCTTGGGCCCATGTTTTACGTATGAGAGTGATGTCATTAGGAGAAGGCAAGCAGGAGCGAAGTTGTTTGGCAGGAGAAGGCAACATACTTCAGCTTCTTTCGCAGTCCCTCGGCCTCCAGACTGATCTCTGTCGAGACGATCTCCTTTTCCTTCACCGTTCCTTCCAGTTGTATGTTTGTCGACTCCAGCACCACGAGCCGAGACTGAGAGACAAACGCAACGAAGTACGGATGTAAAGGGGGGCTCATGTCGGGCTTGGGAGCCGACTCGACTGGAAGCAACTGGCTTAGGTCGGTCGACTGCGACGCGACTGCCTGCGACTGGCCGCCACTATAGTTGCTCGAAATAGAACAGTGGGCAACTGGACGCAACTAGTCGCTGCCGATCGCTTCCAGTTGCTTCCAGTCTAGTCCGCTCGCAAGCCCGACATAAACCCCCCTTAAATACATAATTAAGCACGGGCAACTTTGTTTAACTGTAAATTTCTGGAAACAATTTGTCAAGCATTACACGTCTGTCAGTGTACTCACTGTATTAGCATTCAAAACTGCCTCCATGTCTAGCAATCGACCCTTTAAGTCCCAGGCAGCACGCTTGCTTTTGCCTCCTGTGAGTTATGTAATACCAATCAATGTGTTACACTCATTATCAGACTGGTAACATTTACCTGACCAAACACAACTAAAATCGTGGAATTGTTTACAATGATATTTTAGGTGGGGATTTATGTAGGACATATCGTTATTCAGCAACTCTTATTGTTTTTGATGCCATCCGGATATTTGCAGTAGGGGCAGTAATATGATAATGCTAGCTAACACTTTATATAAACAATACAAGCATGCATGCGGAAAGATAGAAACGAAGTAGATTAAACAACCTGGTGCTGAAGGTCCCATGTTAGCAGGTGGTGCTGTTGATGCCAGCCTGCCTGATGGAGGTTTGCCTGCCGTGGGTGCGGTAGCCCTTACGGTTGCTGTAAATTCACGAGAAATGTTGAATGCTTTGAATATAATATCTGATGATATTCAGAACATGCAGAAATCTTTATGCAGTAAAGCGATATGTCAATATAAGAACACATAAATTGGATATAAATCTGCTTTGTTTAAGAAATAAAGTCGTGACTTCTTTTTCTTGTTTATTGCTAATATCTAGCCATGTTGACTATATCATATCTTATATCGTCACTGCACGACCAGGTATAAATAATATCAATGATTTGCAATGGAACTGAAAAGTTGAGAACAAAACTGACTCATGAAGGTTTTACATGACTACCTTTCATAGAAGTGTGTCTAGTCTGTGGGGCTGGTCTTCCTGTACCGTGCTTTGTTCCGGGTGGTGAACCAACCCTCTGTCGCTTGTGTGAGTCATTTGATCGGTTCTGGAACAGAATATTTAGATTGCTGGAGACTTAAAACTTGTAGCCCATGTCAGAGTAGATAACTGTAGGCGGTACGACATTAGGATGGTACACATAACAGGGTTTCTTCTGAGGGAAAATTAGACAAGGGCGGCAATGGCCAGTTTGTGGAAAACGCACATGATGGATTCAAAGGCGTGCAGTAAGCACGAATGTGGATTCTGCAGGCAGACGCAAGGGGAGAGAGGCAGAGTGGGGTTCTGGGAGTCTCCCCCAGCAAAATTTTACAAATTTGAAGGTCTTAGACTGCATTTGAGGCACCACGAAAATAAAATTTCACCTTTTAGTTTAAATCTTACTCTGTTAGCAGACCTACCGGGCTACCAAGTCTCACGCATCTGGACCCATTCTCCCGCACGCCTTACGCATTCACGCCAAAAAGAGAGAAAAAAAGCAGCCCGCGACACCCCTGTTACCCACGTCCGTGGTTGTGCACATCGTGGCTCGTGCTTGCTGGCTGGGGCGGCACTGATTGAAGTACGGGGGGTGGGGGCGAATGCACTGATTGTTACAGTCGCGTGGGCATGCTTATTGCTGTATATGTAGGGGTGGGCACCGCTGGTATGAGGGAGCGACAGCAAAACTTTCCCAGATTCGAGGAAAAAGCTGCAATCGGGAATGACACAAGAGTGTGCCGGCACAAAAAAATAAACGTTGCTGTTAATTTCATTACGATTTTCCATGTATATAGTCAGAAGCACGTGGTGATCTAATTATTTTTGGATTGACACTATTTTGACAACGGCGGGTAAATACAGGAACATTTTCACAACGGCGTTGTTAAATATGACAACGGTGGTGCGCCGCAGTGCCTCCTATGTAGAAGAAACCCTGCATAATACCATTGTCTCAATCATTTTCAAAGGATTTTTAAAGAAGTTTATAGCTTCTTCTTTTCAATCATTCGATACTGGAATTCTCTACCCTCCTCTTTGGTTAATTGCAAAATCGAAGCTTTGTCTACTGCGATCTGCAGAGTTGATCTGTCTATTTGGTATTTGATCAAGTGTCTTGCTCTGTCTTTGATATAGTCTCTTGGTCCTTGGACTTACTAATACTATAATACTATAATACTATAATACTATAAGGTGGTAATACTATTACTACTACTAGTACTAGTGGAAGAACAAAATTACCTCAGCAAGACACGATGTGGAGACAGACCGCTTGATGCCCGCTGATTGAGGTTTTCCTTTTACTAGGCCATATATCGGTGGTCTTTCTCCTGCACTGGGAGGTTTTATACCTGTCCCAGGGGGTCTCATACCTGACCCCGGAGGTTTGATCCGCGAGCCTGAGCCTGGGGGTCTTAGCCGACTCGGTCTGGGAATCGATCTTTGCTGGGAACTAGCAGTAGCATCTGTGAGAACACGCTGCGTGAGAAGGAAAAAATAATACGTAGAGTTAACATCTGGCAACATGATGTATTTAATTAGTTTATATACATCATATCATACATACGCAGCAAGTCACAAGTGTCAAGTGTAAAGTTGAAAGTGTACAGTAAACTAAAATAAATCAAACAGGAGGAAACTTCAAGTTCAAGAGTTCAGGTATTAATCAAGTCACATTTTAAACGCATCTGTGACATCGTTTAAATAACTTACATTTTCTGTATTCATCTTGCAAGAATTATTTGTTATTGGTAGCCTTAGTTAGCGATGAGTTAGGCAGTCGTGGCCTACTGATTGAATAAAAGTTCAGTCATATATGGATCACAAACATTCACGTAGTAAAATTCAAAACATTCAAACGCGCCGCTTTTCAAAACATATTAGGGGCAACGTGATTGGTTAACGCTATATGGTGTTTGAAAACCTAACTTCTATTCGTTAATAATCGCCTCGCATAAAAAAACAGTTTCATATTTTTATAAAATTAACATTATGTGACATGTTAAAATTTACCATATTTAATAATTGTTTTAATTATCATTTAATTAATATAATAACTAAAATTAAAGTATTGTATTATAATTTTATAGACTGGTCACGTATCAGTTTATGGTAGCTGTCTATTACCGTCATAGGGTCACTGTACTAGTCTGTAGATCACGGAACCAGTCTAATGTGTAAATCTTTTCGATAGTGCAGAACTGCTATGATGGCGGATGGTAGGTGAAATTGTGTAAACTATTCCAAAAATACTGTCATTCTGATGTTAATTAATAATTATAACATGAAATACATTAATTTAAAATAACAAAGCTAAGAATTTTGTTTGAAGTTGCATTACGTAGTATGTAGAGTGACAGAAATAATATGGTAGGAGAATAATAGACTAGAGTCACTAGACGAGACAAGTTGTGTCAACAATGACTCGTTGACTGTGTGTGACAGGCACTTGGAACGTCTCAATAAAAAAATTTATGGTAAATAAACACGAAATGTACCAAAGTCTTAATGTTTCTGCTACTGGCTATTTCGAACTGATAACACTGTAAATTGCAAGGTCAAATGCTCATTTCTGCAAGAAAAATAAACAAAACACACAAAGTACACGCACGCCGCAGCCTGTGCTGCGTGCACAAACCAACATGAATAGAGAGCAGGTAGGACATTGATTGAAAAATTCTATTGAACGCGTTGCTTCATCACACGATCACAGAACGAAAACACGTCCAACAGCTCCCATCTTGGTATCTATGTGTACATAAATGTTCACTTGTTCGAATTATAACTCTGGCCTTTGTTCTTACCTATTCCCCGCCAGAGATATCTCGTAAAATCCTGCAGGAAATGTTTTTTTCGTGAAAATGCAAAGAGGACGAGATGTCTGTTTATACACGAGTAATGGGGCGCATTGCATGCCGGGATGAGCTGCTGCCGGCCTCCGAGCTTCGTTTCGAGGCCCGCCTGTGGCCAAGCCAAGCACAATGCGCGCGGGCATGACGTCACGCACACACAACGACTACAGCGATTGATCGAAAGTAGCGATGTTAGGGATTTTCGGATGATACCGTCCTCTTTACATTTTCACGGAGAGTACATTTCCTGCAGGATTTCACGAGATATCTCTGGCGGGAGTAGGTAAGAACAAAGACCAGAGTTATAATTCGAACAAGTGAATATTTATGTATGCAGAGATACCAAGATGGGAGCTGTTGGATGTGCTTTCGTTTTGTGATCGTGTGAAATGAAGCGAGCGTCGAACGAATTTTTAAATTCCGCTTTCCTACCTGCTCTCTTATTCATGTTGTTTGTGCACAGGGCGGGTGTGCGGTGTACTTGTGTGTTGCAGATGAGCATTTGACCGGCATTTACAGGTGATTATAGGCAAAATAGAGTAGAGAAACATTAAGACTTTGGTACATTTCATGTTTATTTACCATGAATTTGTTTTATTGAGACGTTTCAAGTGCCTGTGTGCAAAACTTCCAAAAGTTCAAAACATCTCTCTAGGCTAAGGCTGACTGCGAGCGTACACTTTTGTAGATATAGTATTGGGAGAACGTTTCAGCACTATACACGCCTCTTAACTAATCTTAACACGTAAGGCAACTTGTGCTGAACGTGTTCGATTGTAAATTATAGTAGTAAATTATAGCAGTAACTCCCCACTGCACACACCCTATTAAAGGTGCGTTTTGGATCTCACCACTTTCAACACTGACGATTCCACTAGCACTTGACCTAAATTGATTTTATTTCCACCAGTCACAAAGTGTCCTCGTGCAGCAGGCAGCTCTCTAATTACTGTTCTTGTCTAATTTTGTGGCATACACATTTGTTATATGACAGGCAAGGCATAATGTTATATCCTTCTTCTAGGCGAGCTTGGGAAACTGCAGCGCCATCTCGCTCTGTTACACAATGAGTACGTGAAACTACAGAAAAAGTACGATGAACTGGAGAAGAAACACAATCTGCTTGTTGCCTCGTCTGGAGAGCAGGATGGAGAGGAGACGTTCGTTTCTAGGCTGCTCACAACAGTTGCTGATTTGTACGATGAAGAGCTATACAGGTACAATGAATTAGTTTGCTTTAACATTTATAAAAACTTTATTGCCATGCTAAGTGAACTAAACACAACCTTGAATAGTTCATTCATCGAATTAAAATAATGACCATTGATGTGCAAGTTGAAGATTTTGGTGCTGTACAATTCTGTTATATAGGTTGTGTGTATATAACATGTTATTATACATTATAAGATAATCTGTTACTTTTATACAAATTATGCTACGTACTACAATAGTAAAGTTATTCTTTCAGTGACCTGATAGTCACTCTTGAAGGTGGTCATAAACTGAAAGCGCACAAGTTTGTTCTGACTGCCCGCAGCACCACATGGGGTGTGCCAAATCTAAACGATGTCAGTTCACTGGATTTCTCAGGTGAGTGTAGTATCTAACTGTAAAGTGTAAACTAGTCTCTCTAGCTACACGTAGAATAGGTTGTACATATCCTACATTAAAATTTAATAAAATATTGGCCTGCGAGTGTGAAATCATATATGCTTTATATACGATGCATGCTTGCATAAACTTGCCCTTTGTACGCGTCACTGCTTATTTGTCACTGTTTACCATGGCTTACGATATACGTGTGTGTGGTACGTTACGTCTCTAGTTCGTGTTTGCTTTGCACGTTGCACTACCGTTACTCATCACCCGATACCCGTTATACGTCACGCCAAGTACAACCTTACAATGCATGCTTGCATAAACTTGAAAACTTAGTGGTGCAATCAGCAAAATCTACATAACTTACCACATAAAAAGATTGCAGTAATGAGCAAGAGCTATTTAAAGTAACTTTGTACAATTTCTTCAGTAATTAGTAATAACGATTGCGGTGGTGATTGATAACGAATTCAGTAGCCTAATATTTGCTACTGGGAATTATTTCTGATTCCAGGTGGATCTGCGGTCACCAGTAACTAGTTCTGTGAATGTGTGTCGAGTTTTAAATGCACATGTTTGTTCTACAGATGTTCCCCTGGTAATTGGGCAAGCAATGATGAACTGGGTTTATACAGATAAGGTTGACCTGCAGGGGGACGAGGACTTCATTCTTAATCTCATGCAAGCTGCCAGCAAGTTTCAACTGAAGTGCCTCATACACAAGTAATATTCTAGTGATTGTACTGGTTATTTCTCAGGAGTAGGTAGTTAGTAATTTTTCAGTTTCCTAGATCTATTAATTCGTAGCACATAAAAATGTCTACATATTCAGATAAGTCAATTATTCAGAATAGGGAGTGTTAAATCTAGCATAAAACCAAAGAATAATTTGTTTAAAAGAGTAAAAGAAAGAGGATAGAACTTTCCATCCGTAAAGATTTCTTCTGTAACTCGGTTATAGATGCTCGTTAATGAATAGTGCCTGCAATTTGCAGATGTGAGAATGCCCTAATGCGACTTGTCAAAGTTGGAAACTGCATCAAGTATTTCCAGACAGCTGACTCGCTTGGAGCCAGTGCCCTGAAGAACCACTGCTCTCAACTCATCTCCTTATATTGGGTTCGTGGTTATTCATGTTCTTAATTTGCTCGTGTGCAGTAGTAATTAAACCATCACATGGTGTGTTACTGAAAGGAAATTGTGGATGATTAAATGTAATTAAGTGCCTTTATCAAGACTGCAGTTGCTGCAGTTCAGTGCTTAGTGTGAAATATGTATGGTCCTGCTCTGTAGGCACACCTCTCCAGTCTCGAGGATGGCCAGCCTGAGAAAGACTGGCCTAATAATTAGTAAAGGATTAAACCATGTAACCTGTCACGTGATGGCTGTGCATTACAAACACCACTGAGTGTATTGGCATACTTCGCGCTAGGCTGATAACCGGTAAAGGGCTGAACCATGTAAACCCATCATGCGATGACTATGTTTTACAAAAGACACTGAGTAGACGTAGAGTAGACAGTAGACACCCACTAGTCTACATAGGCGTACGTCGCAGTAACCACGCATATAGTAGACACCCACTAGTCCACATAGGCGTACGTCGCAGTAACCACGCATATAGTAGACACCCACTAGTTCAC
>NW_014577613.1:223787-224345 GCF_000485595.1 Priapulus caudatus
AACCACGCATGTAGTAGACACCCACTAGTCCACATAGGCGTACGTCGCAGTAACCACGCATATAGTAGACACCCACTAGTCCACATAGGCGTACGTCGCAGTAACCACGCATGTAGTAGACACCCACTAGTCCACATAGGCGTACGTCGCAGTAACCACGCATGTAGTAGACACCCACTAGTCCACATAGGCGTGCGTCTCGGCGACCACTCGGCTTGCGATTGATTGCGAATCTCTCTCGTGCAGAACGACTTCACGAGTGAGGACTTTGCGAGCATGTCCGCGCCACTGCTGTACAGCATGTTCAAGTCGAAGTCGGAGTTCCCACTACACACGGCCATCAGAGCGCTGCGCGAGGACGTCGTCTTTCTCTACCTGGTCGAGAACAATGCTGAGGTTCGTGCGGTGGGAGTCGCGTCGCGAGCGTGAGTTCATCGCGTAACAACAAACCAAGTCACGCCGGAGACAAGTTCATTACACATAGAAAGCTTTTAGATAGCTAATGAAGGCTGTAGTTGTTTATATTTATATGTATACACTACAGACGCACGCACGCAC
>NW_014577613.1:224589-231866 GCF_000485595.1 Priapulus caudatus
TCAGGTTTGATCTAAATTAGTAGGATGTCTACCCGCTACCGGGTTATTTTGGCGGGTGACTAAGCAGGTGTCTGTCTACCAGAGTTCTACGCTCAGGTTTGATCTAAATTAGTAGGATGTCTACCCTCTACAGGGTTATTTTGGAGTCATCAGGTTGTCTGTCATGTGTTTTCAGGTTGTCGAGGGGATGTGCTGTGTTGCGGCTTTGCTACTCAGCCACAATGCAGACCCCAACGTCCAGGACAGCATGGGCAGGTAAGACACTCGAGAAGCTGAGGCTATCACCAGTTTTAGTTAGATCACGTCTCTTCTTAGAACGTATTTAAAAAATGTACGAGCCGTTTGGCTCATAGTGTAACCCTGATTGTGACTAGGTATGAAAGTAACATTAGAAAATTTGAATATTCATTTTAAAAAAGGTTCGACTTCTCAGGCTGATTATGATTTTGATATTTATTTTGACGTTTTATTGATTATTGATGATTGATACAGAACGGCGCTGCACTGTGCCGTTGTCACGGGAAACGAACGAGTCTTTTCGCTGTTGTTGGAGAATCAGTCGCTGAACCTGGAACTACGGAATCTAGATGGTTTCACACCTCTCTGGGTCGCACTGCAGCAGCATTGTGATTATCAAGAAAAGAGCTTAAGCGCCCGACTAGTGGCACGTGGCAGCAGTACAGACGCTGTGTGTCCCAAGTCTGGTACGTTTCACTTTATAGAAAACTGTTTCCTATGTTAATACGATTTAGATGTGGTTTCACCTGGTTTCGATTACTTTCACTCCTTTTAACTTTGCCATTTATTTGATGTGGTTATTTTTCTTATAGGTGATAGTTTGCTCCACTTGGCCGCACGATCTGGAAATGGTGATGCAGCACTGTTCCTGGTGAAATATGGGGCACAGCCTGGCCTTGTCAACAACAGGGTATCGTCTCATTTCATGTTAAACTATTCGTTGCCTTTGATCTCTTAGAGCGAAACACACCCAATCACACATCTCACTTTTCGTAATATACGTCTCTTAAGAGTAGAGTAGTAGTAAGAGTAAATACTTGCTTTTAAAGTACGTCTAATGTGTCTCAGAAACATTAGTGGTATTTCAGTCTCTCATTCTGACCAGTGGTAGCGCTGTTGTCCAGCTGATGGCCAGTCTTCCGCGCACGAGTACACAGAAACGTCGTGCGTTGATTCTCGGACGTGATCTGACCAGTCTGCGTTGTTCTGCAGGGTGAGACGGCGCTCCACTGTGCTTGCCAGACGGGATTGGCGAAGTTGGTGGCGGCACTGCTGCTCAAGGGAGCGAACCCGAACGCACAGACGCAGGACGCAGAGGTGGAGGCTGTGGCGGAGGAGGAGGAGGAGGAGGAGGGAGCGGTCGGCAAGCAGACGCCGCTTCACGTTGCTATCCGCTGCTCACGCGAGGCTGTGGTCAACGTGTTCCTCGAACACAAGAGTGAGTAGTCGTTCGCGTCGTCTGCTCTTGGCCGTTAACGTCAGTCCGCTCGGCTTTGTTGAAGTTGTTTACAGCAAGGCTAGTGTATTGTAGGCAGTTAGCAGACACGAACATTACAGTGCGTAGTTGTCCGCTTAATCTGTCCTCTGCTCGGGCTAGGCCACTCAATTTTTTCGAAGTTGTTTGCAGTGAGACTAGCACAGTGTGTTGTAGGCAGTTAGCGGGCATGAGCTCGATTATGGAGCAGTTGTTTGCAGCGAGACTATTGTATTGTAGGCAGTTAGCGGAAACCCGCTCAATTTCGTTGAAATTTTTTGCAGTGAGGCTAGTGTGGTGTGTCATAAGTAGGTAGCAGTAGTCCGCTCGGAAGTTTTTTTGTAGTGATGCTACTGCGGTGTGTGGTAGGAAGTTGGCGTTATGCCTTAGTAAGTTGTAGTAAGTAATCGCTGTAGCAAGGTGGCTGCCATGTTGGGAGAACGACGGGTGTAAAAACGTAAAACGTCGTTTGCATTGTGGCGGTTGTCGCAGGGAGGCTGACCGAATCGCCCGACAACAAGCTAGTGATTCCGAATTTCAACGTGAAGGACTCGCGTCACGAGACGGTTCTCAGCCTTGCCTTGTGGTTGGGTCTGCATGACATCGCAGCCGGCCTGCTAGCAGCCGGAGCAGATATCGGTAGGTATCTTGGAGCAACTTAAGGTTACTTAACTTAACTTACTTAACTTAACTTAACTTAACTTTACTTAACTTAACTTACTGGTAAGGTGTCAGCACTGTTTGTGCTTGTACTGGTAAGGTGTCAGCACTGTTTGTGCTTGTACTGGTAAGGTGTCAGCACTGTTTGTGCTTGTACTAGTAAGGTGTCAGCACTGTTTGTGCTTGTACTAGTAAGGTGTCAGCACTGTTTGTGCTTGTACTAGTAAGGTGTCAGCACTGTTTGTGCTTTTACGGACACTACAGCGACTGATCGAAAGTAGCCGCCATTAGGAGATTTTCTCGGATGATACCGTCCTCTCTTACATGTTTCACGGATGAGTACATTCTGCTGAGAGATTCACGAAGATTAATCTCTGGCGGGAGTCAGGTAAGAACAAAGACCAGATGTTATAATGTCGATTAAAGTGAATATTTTATGTATGCAGAGATACAAAATGGGAGCTGTTGGATGCTGCTTTCGTTTTCTGTGATCGTGTGAAATGAGCGAGCGTCGAACGAATTTTTACAATTTCGCTTTCCTACCTGCTCCTTATATTCATGTTGTTTGTGCACAGGGCGGTTGCGGATGTATGTGGTGTTGCAGTGAGCATTTGACCGGCATTCTACAGGTGATTATAGCGCAAAATAGAATAGAGCAACCAATTAGCTTGGTTACATCTTTCATGTTTATTTACCATGATTGGTTTATTGAGAGTTTTCAATACTGGACCATTCGTGTTGTAAAACTCTACCAAAAGTCTCAAAACATCTCTCCTAGACTAAGGCTGACTGCAAGCGTACACGTTTTGTAGACTTATAGTATTGGCAGAACGTTTCTAGCACTCATTTACACGCCTCTTACTAATTCATTAACACGTAAGGCAATGTGCGAACGTGTTCGCATTGGTACAATTATATGTAGTAAATTATAGCAGTGAACTCCCAACTGCACACACCCTTACAAAGGAGTGCGGTTTTTGGATCTCACACATTTAACACTGACGAGTCTCGTAGCAACTTGCCTAATTGATTTTTTATTTCCACCAGTCACAGAGTGTCCTCGCTGCAGCAGGCAAGCTCTCTAATTACTGTTCTTCGTCTATATTTTGTCGGCATACACATTTTTGTACATATGACAGGCAACGGCATAATGTATATCCTTCTTCTAGGCGAGCTTGTGGAAACTGCACAGCGCCATCTCGCTCTGATAACATGAGTACGTGAAACACTAGTAAAAGACATGAACTGCGAGACAGAAACCACAATCTGCTTGTTGCCTCGTCCGGAGAGCAGATGGAGAGGAGACGTTCGTTTCATAGGGCTGCCCCATCACAAACAGTTGCTGATTTGTACGAGAGAAGGCTATACAGGTACACATTGAATTAGTTTGCATTAACATTTAGTAAATCTTTCATTGCCATGCTAAGTGAAACTTAACACAACGTTGAATAGTTCATTTCATCGAATTAAAATAATGACCTTGATGTGCCAAGAATTGAAGATTTTGGATGCTGATACAATGCGTTTATATAGGTTGCTGTGCTACTATATAACATGTTATTATACATTATAAGCATAATCTGTTACTTATTATATGCAATTATGCTACGTACTCAATAGTAAAGTTATGTCTTTCAGTGGACTGATAGTCCTCTTGAGGTTGGTCATAACTGATAAGCGCACAAGTTTGTGGTCTGATGCCCGCAGCACCACATGGGCGTGTGCTGCCAAATCTAAAACGACGTGTCAGCTTCACTGGATTTCTCAGGTGAGGTAGTACTCTAAACTGTAAACGTGTACAGTCTCTCTAGCTACACGTGTAGAACTAGGTGGTCTAGCTACATATCCTACATTAAAATTTAATAAAATGGGCCTGCGAGTGTTTGAAATCATTATATGCTTTATATATGCATGCATGCTTGCATAAACTTGCCCTTTGTACGGTCACTGCTATTTGTCACTGTTACCATGGCTTCAAATATGACGTGTGTGTGGTACGTATACGTTCTCTTAGTCGTCGTTGCTGCTTTCGACGTTGCCACACTACCGTTACTCATCACCTCGATTACCGCTTATCGGTCCGCCAAGGTACACGTTACAATGCATGCTTGCATTAAACTTGAAACTTATGGTTGGCATCAGCAAAATCTACTTAACTACCACATAAAAGATGTGCAGTTAATGAGCAAGAGCTATTTAAGTAACTTTGTACAATTTCTTCATAATTGTTAATAACGATTGCGTGTGGTGATTGATAACGAATTCAGTTAGCCTAATATTTGCGATTGCTTAGTGAAATCATTTCTGATTCCAGGTCGGATCTGCTGGTCCACCCAGTAACGAGTTCTGTGAATGTGTTTCGAGTTCTTAAGATGCACATGCTTTGTTTCTACAGATTTCCCTTGTTAATTAGGCAAGCAATGATGAACTCGGGTTTCTATACAGATAAGGGTATTGACGCAGGCGTGGACGAGGACTTTCATTCTTAAATCTCATTGCAAGGCTGCCAGCAAGTCATTCAAGATGAGCTTGCTCATACACAAGTAATATTCTCAGTGATTGTACTGGTGATTCTCAAGGAGTAAGTAGTAGTAATTTTTCACCTGTTCCTTAGATCTATTAATTCGTAGCAATAAAAATGTGACATTCAGATTTAAGTCAATTATTCAGAATCAGGGAGAGTGTTAAATCTAGCATAAAAACCAAAGGAATAATTTGTTTTAAAAGAGTAAAAGAGAAGAGGATAGAACTTTCCATCCGTTAAAGATTTCTTCTGTGAACTCGGTTATAGATGCCTCGTAATGATAGTGCTTGCAATTTGCAAGATGTGAGAAGGCCTAATGCGACTTGTCAAAGTTGGAAACTGCATCAAGTATTTCAGGACGCTGACTAGCTCTGGAGCCAGTGCCCTGAAGAACACTGGCCCTCTCAACTCATCTCCTTATACTTGGCAGTTCATGTGTGTTATTACATGTTCTTAATTTTCGTGTGCATAGTAATATAAACATCACATGGTTGTTACTGAAGGAAATTGTGGCGATTAAATCGTAGATTAAGTGCCTTTATCAAGACTGCAGTTGCCTGCAGTTCAGTGTTAGTGTGAAATATATTATTGTCCTGCTCTGGAGGCACACCTGCTCCAGTCCTCTGAGGATGGCCAGCCTGAGAAGATGGCCTAATAATTGTAAAGATTAACCATGTTAACCTGTCACGCGATGAGCTGTGCGTTGACAAACACCACTGGGTGTATTGGGTACTTCGCGCTAGGGTGATAACCGGTTAAAGGGCTGAACCATATAAACCCACTCATGCGATGAATATGTTTACAAACGACACTGAGTAGGACGTAGAGTGACACTACTAGTCCAACATAGGCGCTGCGTCTCGAGCAACCACTCGGCTTGCGATTAATGTTGAAAAATTCTCGTGCAGACCGGATTCACGGTGTGGCAGTGAGGAAAAGGATGGCTTATAACTCGTAAAGGCTTGAACCATGTAACCGTCATGCATGGCCGTGTGTGACAAACACACCACTGCGTGTTTGTAGATATATTGTATATATATAGATATATATTCGCATATTGTAGACACCCACTAGTCCACATAGGCGTACGTCGCAGTAACCACGCATATTGTAGACACCACTAGTCCACATAGGCGTACGTTCGCGAGTAACAGCATATTGTAGACACCAGTAGATCTCCAATAGGCGTACGTCGCAGTAGCCGCATTAATAGTAGACACCCACTAGTCTACATATGGCGTACGTCGGCTAGTAATATGTGACATGAGTAGACACCCACTAGTGTACATTAGCGTATCGTCGCCAGTAATCATGCATGTAGTAGACCCCCACTGGTCTACATATGGCGTACGTCGCCGTAACCACGCATGTAGTAGACACCACTAGTCCACATAGGCGTACGTCGCGCGTAACACGCATTGTGTTAGCACCCACTAGTCCACATAGGGCATACGTCGCAAATAACCACGCATGTAGTAGACACCACTACTCCACATAGCGTACGTTCGCAGTAACCACGCATGATTAGTAGACACCCATAGTCTACATCGCATCGGGCAGTAGCCGCATTAGTAGACACCCACTAAGTCCACATAGGCGCTACGTCGCAGTAACCACGCCATGTAGTAGACACCCACTAGCCACATAGGCGGTTGGTCGCGTTAACTCGCATTTGTCAGCACCCACTAGGCTCATAGGCGTTACGTCCAGTAACACGCACTGTAGTAGCACACTAGTCCACATAGCGCGTACGTGCAGTCAACACGCATATAGTAGAACCACTGTCCATAGGCGTAGTCGCCAGTAACACGATATTAGTAGACACCCACTTAGTTCACATTAGGCGTACGTCGCATAACAGCATGTAGAGCACACCCACTATGTCCACATAGGCGTATCGTCGCAGTAACCACGCATTATATACGTAGACAGCCCACTACGTCATCATAGGCGTGCTGCGTTCTCGGCGACCACGGCTTGCCGATTGATTTGCGCAATTCTCTCTCGTGCAGAACGATTACACGAGTGAGGACTTTTCGCGAGCTGTGTCGCGCAATGCTGTACCAGCATGTTCAAGTCGACAGTCGGAGTTCCCCCACTACACTCGGCCATCAGAGCGCTCGGCTGAGGACGTCTTCTTCCTCTACCTGCGTCGGCCGAAACAATGCTGAGGTGCGTTCTGCGGTGGGAGCTCGCGTCGCGAGCGTGAGGTTCATCGCCGTAACAACAAACAGTCACGCCGGAGACAAATTCATTACAATAGAAAAGCGCTTTAAGATAGTAATGAGGGCTGTAGTTGTTTATATTTATATTGTATACACTACTGACGCACGCAGCACACACACATATTTTATATATATATATATAATATATAATACTATATATATAGTATATATATATATATGTGTGTGGTATACTCTATGTATATATATATATATATTAAATAAATAACATCTTATATGTATATAGATATATATACACATGCCACGCACGCACACACACACAGCACACATATATACTATATATATATATTTGGTATAGATATATATATATAATATATATATATATATATATATATTATACATATACATATAAATAAGG
>NW_014577613.1:231891-246095 GCF_000485595.1 Priapulus caudatus
GACTATAAGGTTGGTACAGCACTGTTGTGCATGTACTGGTTAGGGTGTCAGCTCTGTTTTGTGCTTAACTAGAACGTGTCAGCACTGTCGGTGTTGTACTAGTAAGGTGCAGCACTGTTATGTGCTGTACTGTAAGTGTCAGCACGGTTTTGTGCTGTACTAGTGAAGGTGTCAGCACTGCTTATGTGCTTGTACTAGTAAGCGTGGTCGCACGTGTTTGTGCTTGTTACTAGTAATCGGTGTCGCGACTGTTTCGTGGCTACTGCTACTAGTAAGCCGGTGTCAGCACTGTTTGTGCTTTTATTGGTAAGTGTCAGCACTGGTTTGTGCTTTTACTGGGTAGGTGTCCAGCACTGTTGTGTGCTTTTACTGGGGTAAGGGTGTCAGCACTGTTTGCTGCTTGTACTTAGTAAGGTGTCATCACTGTTTGTGCTTGTACTAGTTAAGGTGTTCAGCCACTGTTTGGTGCTTTTCACTGGTAAAAGGGCTGTCAGCACTGTCTTGTGATTGTACTAGTAAGGTGTCAGCACTGTTTTGTGCTGGTACTAGTAGTGTTCAACACCTGTTTGTGCTCTTTCTGTAAGGTCGTCAGCACTGTTGGTGTTGTACTAGTAAGGTGTCTGCACTGTTTGTGCTTTTACTGGTAAAGGTGTCAGCACTGTTTGTGTTTTACTGGTTAGGTGTCAGCACTGTTTTTTGACTAGTAAAGTCGTCAGCTGTTGGGGGTTGTGCTTGACTAGTAAGGTGTCAGCACGTTGTGCTTTTACTTGGTAAGGTGTCAGCTCTGTTTGTGCTTGTATGAAGGTTTCAGCACTGTTGTGCTGTGTACTAGTAAGGTGTCAGCACTGTTTGTGCTTGTACTAGTAAGGTGTTGCACTGTTGTGCTTTTACTGGTAAGGTGTCAGCACTGTTTGTGCTTGTACTAGTAAGGTGTCAGCACTGTTTGTGTCATGTATAGGTAAGCGTGTCAGGCACGTGTTTGTCGCTGTGTACTAGTAAGAGTGTCTGCACCTGTTTGTGCTTTTACTGAAGGTAAGTGTCAGCATCTGTTTTGCTACTTGACTATGATAAGGTGTCAGCACTGTTTGTGCTTTACTAGTAGGTGTCAGCACTGTTGTGCTTGTACTAGTAAGGTGTCTGCACTGTTTTGTGCTTAGTACTAGTAGGAGCTCCTGTCAGCACTGTTCGTTGTTTGTAATTGTGTAAGGTCGTCAGCACTGTTTGTGCTTGTTACTAGTAAGGGTGTCTGCACGTTTGTGGCTTGTACTAGTAAGGTGTCAGCACTGTTTTGTGCCTTTTACTGGTAAGGTGTCAGCTTGTGTGCTGCTTGTCATAGTAAACGGTTTCATCACTGTTTTGCTCTGTACTAGTTAAGGTGGTCAGCACTGTTTGTGCTGTGTACTTAGTAAGGTGTCAGCACTGTTTGTGCTTGTACTGTAAGGTGTCAGCACTGTTTGTTTGCTCTGTCTAGTAAGGTGTCGCACTGTTTGTGTTGTACTGGTAAGGTGTTCAGCACTGTTTGTGCCTCGTACTAGTAAGGGTGTCAGCACTGTTTGTGCTTGTACTGGTAAGGTGTCAGGCACTGTCTGTGCTTGTATAGTAAGGTGTCAAGCACTGTTGCTGCTTTTAATAGTAAGGTGTCAGCACTGTTTGTGCTTGTACTAGTAGAGGTGTCAGCACTGTTTGTGATTGTACTAGTAATGGTCGTCAGCACTGTTGTCTTGTACTAGACCGGGACACTGTTGGGGACTAGTAGGGTGTCTGCACTGTGGTGACTAGGAGGTGTGTGCGTCCAGCATCTGTTGTGTCTTGTACTAGTAAGGTGGTCAGCCGATATTGTGTGTGGCTTGACAGTTAAAGTGGGGGTCCTGGTGCTTGCTACTAGTAAGGTGTCAGCCACTCTTGGGTTGTGGTGGTGATTTACTAGTAAAGGGGTGTCAGCACTGTATTGTGTACTGTCTGGGGGTGTCAGCTCTGTTTGTGCTGTGTACTGAAAGTAATCGGTTCAGCACTGCTAGTAAGGGTCTGTGCGCTACTAGTAAAGGTGTCCAGCACTGTTTTACTAGTAACGGTCAGCCACTGTTTGTGTTTACTGTTAGGGTGTCAGCTTGTTTGATGCTTGTCTGGTAAGGTGTCAGGCACTGTTTGTGTTGTACTAGTAAGCGTGTCTGCACTGTTTGATGCTTTTTACTAGTATAGGTGAGTCAGCAATGATTTGATTGCTTATTACTAGTATGGTGTACAGGCACTGTTATAGTGCTTTTACTGGTAAGGTGTCAGCACTGTTTGTGCTTCTACTGCGTAACGTGGTCAGCACTGTTTGTGTCTTGTACTTAGTAAGGTGTCAGACTGTATGTGCTTGTACTAGTAAGGTTTCAGCACTGTTTTGTGGTTTTACTAGTAAGGTGTCGCCTGTTTGGTGCTTGTATAGTAAGGTGTAGCGAACTGGTTTGGTTGCTTGTACTAGTAACGGTGGCACCACTGGTTTGTGCTGTGTATTAGTAAGAGTGTCAGCCCCACTGTTTGTGCTTTTAATAGTTAAGTGTTCAGCACTGTTTCGTCTTGTACTAGTAAAGGTGTCAGCACTGTTTGTGCTTGTATAGTAAAGGTAGCTCAGCACTGTTTTGCTTGTACTTAGTAAGGGGGGGTCAGCACTGTTGTGACTTTACTAGTTAACGGTGTCAGCACTGGTTGTGCTTGTAAAAGGTGTCAAGCGCTGTTTGTGCTTTTATGGTAAGGTGTCAGCACGTTTGTGCTTGTAAGTTAAGGTGTCAGCCGTTATAGTAAGGTGTCAGCACTGTTGTGCTTTGTACTTAGTAAGGTGTCAGCACCTGTTTGTGCTTGTACTTAGTAAGGTGTCAGCACTGTTTGTGCTTGTACTAGTAAGGGTGTCAAGCACTGTTTGCCTGCTTGTACTAGTAAGGTGTCAGCACTGTTTGTGCTTGTACTAGTAAGGTGTCAGGCACTGTTCTGTGTGTTACTAGTAAGGTGTCGCACTGTTTGTGCTATGTACTTAGAAAGGTTGTTCAGCACTGTTTGTTGCTATGTAATAGTAAGGTGTCAGCACTGCTTTGTGCTGTACTAGTATCGGTGTCAGCTTTGTTTGCTGCTTGGTACTAGTAAGGTGTCAGCTCTGATTTGTGCTTGTACTAGGTAAAGGTTGTCAGCACTGTTTTTGTGGCTTGTACTAGTAACGGTTGTCAGCACTGTTTTGTGCTTTACTAGTAGGTTCAGCACTGTTTGTGCTTTTAATAGTTAGGGTGTCAGCACTGTTTGTGCTTTACTAGTAAGGTTCAGCTCTGTTTGTGCTTGTACTAGTAAAGGTGTCAGCACTGCATTTGTTGCTATGTACTAGTAAGGTGTCAGCGCTGTTTGAATGCTTGTACTCAGTAAGGTGTCTGCATGTTTGTGCTTGTACTAGTAAGGTGTCAGCACTGTTTGTGCTTAGTACTAAGTAAGGTGTCAGCACTGTTATGTGCTTGTATAGTTAACGGTGTCAGGCACTGTTTGATTTGTACTAGTAGGTGTCTGCACTGTTTGTGCTCTTTTTACTGGGTAAGTGTTTCAGGACATTTAACAATTTACATCAATAATATTAATTATATTTCACAAATATAATAACAGCATGGCACTAAACCCATACTTGGCAGATTTGCAAGGATGCTGAGGGGTAATAACATGCTCCATCAAGCCATGCATAAAGCAGGACCGCGCAGGCGCCATTGTTTCTGCTGGATCACAGTGCTGACATCACGTCGAGAAGGTGACAGCTGCACATTTCTGTACATTAGCTTAGACAGATTACGCAGTAGATGCTTGACTAATCATAAGAAAAGCCTTATGTACTGAGAAGAATTAGATCTTTCTTGAATTAGACCGCTCATTCTGTACGTTTACGCTACACAAATTACACGCGTATGATTATGTAGACTAATCAGAAAAAAAGCATTGATATGAAGAATTTAGATCTGCATCAGAATGTTTAAGGTTCCACTGACGCGTTGAAATCGCCAAGGCATAGATAACACGGACAACAAAAAAATGATGAACATCGAGCGCTGTTTTGCGTATTTTACGCTTCAGACCACGTGGGACCGAGGAAAAACGCCGCTGGAACTTTCATTAAGCGCACCTACCAATCGTAGTTGAGCGCTGTGCCGCAACAAGGGGGCCAACACGCGACGGAAGTTCCGGATCGCAGGGCAACAGGCCGCATGTGGAAGGCACTCAGATAACCGGACCAGGGAAGACGATCTGGGTCCTGTTCTGCGTGGCAGTTCTCGCTGGGATCTCAGTACTGTATACGCTGATATTATTTGCGCTGTCGGTTTAATTTTCGCTGCAATTTCCGCGAACGCGGTCCCCGCATCCGCGAAAATAACCACACCGCCGCTTCTTCACTGATTCCGGGAATCCAACGACCGCGAACATGAACACTCTGCGAAATGGTCCGTCAAGTTTTTGAATTCTGCGAAATATCCTGACTGCGCAAAACTTATTTGCGCTTACAGTATTCGTCACAAATTTGCTTACTCTTTTTTAAACTATGTTGTATTCACTGGTTTTGGATTATGGATTATGGGGGGCGTTCGGGGTGGGTTGTGTAATGAACCTATCCTGCATACTTATTATATATCTCGGTCGGCAGTCTTTGCACGTGTTCTAGCGGGTATGCATATTCGGTATATTATTTTTTCTATGGGCTCATGTATCGATTTGCTAGGACAAAGGGTGGGGTGGGTTTACCTACTGGCTGTGTGTGGTGACGCAAGTGATGTTGGCGTGGTCTCGGGTGTCGTGGTTTTGTCCTGTTCGGTATCTCGAGCCGCTCGCGCGGTTGTTTGGGGTGCGGCGTTTTTTCGTGCGATGCAACTTATGTTTTTCAAGCATGCGTTGGTTGCATGAGTTTGATATGTGTGGATCTTGTGTGTCACCTTGCTGTAAGACAAATTGTGTACCTGACGCTGCTGGTTCGACGATATCGTTGGTATCGGGCGGCGGTTCATTCTGTGAAATATCTCGCGAGGCGGCGGGGTGCGTGTTTCATTATACCGAGCCGGGCTCGACTGTCATCATTTCGCTGTTGTGGTTTCGTTCTGTTCCAATCCTGGATCTTCTCGATCCATCGGAGTGTGTTTTTGCGTCGGGCAGGTGAAGGCATCGCTGGTGACGACGACAGCTGTGGAGCGTGGTCCTGACGGGCCTGCGAACAGACCGCTGCTGGCACCGCGGGCCATTCGACGGCAGAACAACGAGGCGATCGCCTGCTTTCTCGATGTCAGACAGGTATTGTTCCTGACAGGGACGTGTATGTGAAGTGACCGCAGCAGTTTGCTGTACGGTTTGGTTCTGGCGCGTGCGCTATTGTCACGCTGAGTTTGTCACGCTGTGTTTGTCACGCGTGCCGTCCTGTCACGCCTGCGTCGTGTCACGCTGGCGTCTTGTCACGCTGCCGGTTTGTCCACGGCGGCGTTTTGTCACGCCTGCATTTGCCACGCTGGCGTTTTGTCTCGCTGCGCTTTGTCACGGCCTGCGTTTCGTCACTCTGACCTTTGTGTGCACGATACATTTGTCAATACTAGAGGTTGGTCACAACTAGAACAGTCGTCAGTGCGATTCTGTGTAGTGGAAATACAGCCCAGTTGGTGGATTAGGGTTTGTGACAAGTTATCGCTGTGCGAGAAGTAGCATTTTTACGAAGATCTGCCCATGCATTATGGTCACAGCATTGCTCGTCGATCAGTGGTTGCTGCTAGTAGTTGGAAAACTACAGAAACGCACCACCTAATTGGTGATCGAGGGCGACGCAAGTTTTTAGACTTGTCGAGATCTAACGACTCATGTACGCTACTTCATTTGTTTTTTTCTGTTTTTTTTAGGCCATATGTGATATCAAGCATGTCCGCGAGGCGGCGGGTGGTCCGGAATGGTGAGGGACGGAAAAGACAATATTGATGGGCAAACACCGTGATGCATCTAGCTGTGCAGTGGGGCCAGAATTGGGTACAATAGATTACTGGAGCAAGGAGCTAACGTTAACATGCAGGGTATGGGTAGTTTTCTCTGCCTGCAGAGTCACGTTTGCATTATGCAGCAAATCCACTGCATTAATGTTGCGATTTGTTGCAACGTCTGTAGTCTTCAAGTATAAGCACTGAATACACCATTCTCTCTCTCAAATCAAATCAGATCCAATCTAGAAGTCTCGCTCATCTCTTCGTGACGTGACGCTATGTGGACTAGCTGGGTGTCTTTACTTTACATGCGTGGTTACTGCGACGCTTGAATCATGCCACGCTAATTTGACTATCTAAGCGGTGTGGGGTTCGTGTCGTGTGTGTGTATAAGTCTGTGCCGTTTTGTTTTTGGCAGCTTCCTGAGAAGTTGAATGAGTTTGATGATAAGGGTGAGCTGGCTCTAGACCTGGCTCTGCAGCGGAGGCAGGAAGGCATCGCGCAAACGTTGGTCATGCACAAGGTAGACATGAACCACAGCGACGGGAAGGGCAAGACACTTCTGCACAAGGCCATGTACAGGGGTGCGTAGTTCGTGAAACGATCGTCGTAACGTTCTCGGCTGGTTTTGCCGTCTGCTTGTAATTTTAGTCCAAAGCTTAGTGAAGATAACAAGTAAGTTGGAGCATGAGAGCGACAATTTAAATCCAAAGCCTAATAAACATTACAAGCGAGTTGATTTGGAGCATTGGAGCGATTACTAAACGCACAAGTAAATTGGTCGATTTAATTTCAGTTGAGTTGTATGTTGATATTCAATAGATTCAGCTGTTGAGAAAAAACAACTATCACAACCTCTAAAAAATAGCTGTTTACATTCTCCAATGTTAGCATATTGTTACAGAAATGTGAGTGTATGTGCCACAGTTTTTTCCTGCATGATGATGTGTATATCTCAGGGCATTGTTTCTTCACGTGTAGGCGACGAATTCGCTGCAACATTCCTAATCTGTAACGGTGCAAACGCCAATGTCACCACGTTCGAGGAGAAGGAAACACCGCTACACATCGTCGCGTCCTGCTCTGCAGCCACCTGGAAGCCAGAGGTAATCATTTCAATTTCAGTTGTCAACTTAGCAGGTGTGTGGCTACCAGAGTTCTGCGCTCAGGTTTTGTTTTAATTTAGAATAAGGTCTACCCTCTACTGGGTAATGTAGGCAGGTGACTTAGCTGATGTCTGTCTACCAGAGTTCTGTGTTCAGGTTTGATCTAAATTAGTAGGATGTCTACCCGCTACCGGGTTATTTTGGCGGGTGACTAAGCAGGTGTCTGTCTACCAGAGTTCTACGCTCAATATATATATATATATATATAGTATACATATATATATTAAAATAAGTGTTGGTGTGGTATAAGTCTGTGCCGTTTTGTTTTGGCAGCTTTCCTGAGAAGTTGAATGAGTTTGATTGATGAAGGGTGAGCTGCGCTCTAGACCTGGCTCTGCAGCGGAAGGCAGGAAGCATCGGCGCAAACGTTTGGTCATGCACAAGGTAGACATGAACCACAGCGACGGGAAGGGCAGAGACACTTTCTGCACGAAGGCCATGTACAGGGGTGCGTTAGGTTCGTGAAGACGAGTCGTCGTAACGTTCTCGGCTGGTTTTGCGTCTGTTGTAATTTTAGTCCAAAGCTTAGTGAAGATAACAAGTAAGTTTGGAGCATTGAGAGCCGACAATTTAAATCCAAAGCCTAATAAACATTACAAGGCGAGTTGATTTGGGAGCATTGGAGCGATTACTAAAGACGCACAAGTAAATGGTCGATTTTAATTTCAGTTGAGTTGTATGTTGATATTCAATAGGATTCAGCTGTTGAGAAAAAACAACTATCACAACCTCTAAAAAAATAGCTGTTTACATTCTCCAAATGGTTAGCATATTGTTACAGAAATGGTGAGTGTATGCGCCACAGTTTTTTCCTGCCATGATGATGTGTATATCTCAGGGCATTGTTTCTTCACGTTGTAGGCGACGAATTCGCCTGCAACATTCCTAATCCTGTAACGCGTGCAAACGCCAATGTCACCACGTTCGAGGAGGAGAAGGAAACACCCGCTACCACATCGTCGCGTCTGCTCTGCAGCCACCTGGAAGCCAGAGGTAATCATTTCAATTCAGTTGTCAACATAGCAGGTGTGGTGGCTTACCAGAGTTTCTGCTCTCAGGTTTTGTTTTAATTAGAATAGGTTACCCTCTACCTGGCTGAGTAATGTAGGCAGGTGACTTAGCTGATGTCTGTCTTACCAGAGTTCTGTGTTCAGGTTTGATCTAAATTAGTAGGATGTCTACCCGCTACCGGGTTATTTTGGTGGTGACGAAGGTGACTAAGCGGAGTGGTTCTGTCTACCAGAGTTCTCACGCTCAGGTTTGATCTAAATTAGATAGGATGTCTACCCTCTACAGGGTTATTTTGAGTCATCAGCGTTGTCTGTCATGTGTTTTCAGGATGTCGAGGGGATGTGCTGTGTTGCGGCTTTGCTACTCAGCACAATGCAGACCCCAACGTCCAGGACAGCATGGAAGGTAAGGACACTCGAGAAGCTGAGGCTATCACCAGTTTTAGTTTAGATCACGTCTCTTCTTAGAAGCTATTTAAAAAATGTACGAGCCGTTTGGCTTCATAGTGTAACCTCTGATTGTGACTAGGCGTACTGAAAGTTACCTATTAGAAAATTTGAATTATTCATCTTTAAAAAAGGTTCGACTTCTCAGCGCTGCATTATGATTTGATAATTTATTTGAGTTTTATTTGATTATTGACTGATTGATACAGAACCGCGCTGCACTGTGCCGTCTGTCACTGGGAAACGAACGAGTCCTTTTCGCTGTGTTGGAGGAGATCAGTCGCTGAACCTGGAACTACGGGAATCTAGATGGTCACACCTCTCTGGCGTTCGCACTGCGAGCGCATTGTGATTATCAAGAAGGAAGAGCTTAGCGCCGACTAGTGGCGTGGCCAGCAGTACAGACGCTGTGCTGGTCCCAAGTCTGCGTACGTTTCACTTTATAGAAAACTGTTATCTATGTTAATACGATTTAAGATGTGGTTTCACCTGCCGTTTCGATTACTTGGCACGTCCTGTTAACTTTGCCATTTTATTTGATGTGGTTATTTTTTCTTATAGGTGATAGTTTGCCTCCACTTGGCCGCCTACGGTGCTGGGAAATGGCATGATGCAGCACTGTTTCCTGGTGAAATATGGCGGGCACGCCTGGCCTTGTCAACAAACAGGTAGCGTCTCATTTATTGTTAAACTATTCGTTGCTTTGATCTCTTGAGCGAAACACACCAATCACACATCTGCACTTTTCGTAATATACGTGCTCTTAAGGTAAGTAGTGTAAGAGTTTACAATACTTGCTTTTCACAGTACGTCTAGATGTGTTCAGAAACAATTAGTGGTATTTCAGTCTTCTTCATCGTGACCAGTGGTAGCGCTGTTGCTCCAAAAGCTGATGGCCAGTCCTTCCGCGCACGAGTTACACAGAAACGTCAGTGCGCTTGATTCTCGGACGTGATCTGCACCCATGGTCTGCGTTGTTCTGCCAGATGTTGCAGACGGGCGCTCCACTGTTGCTTGCAGACGCAGATTGGCGAAGTTGGGTGGCCGGCACATGTGCTCAAGGAGCGAACCGAACGCACAGACGCAGGACGCAGGAAGGTGGAGAGCTGGGTGGCGGAGGAAGGAGGAGGAGGAATGGAGGGGAGCGGTCGCGGCAAGCAGACGCCCGCTTCACGTTCTATCCGCTGCTCACGCGAGGCTGATGCGTCAAATCGTGTTTCCCTCGAACACAAGAGTGAGTAGTCGTTCGGCGTCGTCTGCTCTTGGCCGCTTACGTCAGGTCCGCTCGCTTTTGTTGAAGTTGTTTACAGGCAAGCTTTAGTGTATTGTATTGCAGTTAGCAGACACGAACAATTTACAGCCCTCGTCGTCTCCGTCGCTCCCCTAATCTGCTCCTCTGCCTCGGGCTATGCCACTCAATTTTTTTCGAAGTTTGTTTGCCAGTGAGGACGTAGCACAGTGTGTTGTACGGCCAGTTAGCGCGGCATGAGCTCGACTTTATGGAGACAGCTTGTTGCAGCGAGACTATTGTGATATGTAGGCATTTACGGACCCGCTCAATTTTCGTTGAAATTTTGCCAGTAGGCTAGTGTGGGTGTTGGTCATAAGTACGGTAGCAGTAGTCCGCTCGCGGAAGTTTTTTTGTTAGTGCATTCGCTAACTGCTGGGGATGTGGTAGGAAAGTTGGGTTCTTACTGCCTTAGTAAAGTTGTAGTAAGTAATCGCTGTAGCAAGAGTGGCTGCCAGGTGCTTGGTCGGAGAACGACGGTGTGTAAAAACGTAAACACGTCGTTCTGCATGTGTGGCGGTTGTCGCGGGGGCTGACCGATCGCCGACAACAAGCTAGTGCATTTCCGAATTTCAACCGTGAAGACTTTCGCGTCCGAGACCGGTTCTCAAGGCCTTGCCTTGTGGTTGGGTCTGCATTGACATCGCAGCGGCCTGCTAGCAGCCGGTAAGCAGATATCGGTAGGTATCTTGGCGGAGCAACTTAAGGGTTACTTAACTTACTTACGTTCTACTTAACTTAACTTTAACTTTACTTAACTGTAACTTACTGGTAGGTGTCAGCACTGTTGTGCTTGTACTGGTAAGGTGTCAGCACCTGTTTGTGCTTTGTACTAGTAAGGTGTCGAGCACCTGTTTGTGCTATGTCTAGTAGGTACGGAGTGTCAGCATGTTTGTGCTGTGTTACTAGTAGGTGTCAGCACTGTTTGTGCTTGACTATAAGGTTGGTACAGCACTGTTGTGCATGTACTGGTTAGGGTGTCAGCTCTGTTTTGTGCTTAACTAGAACGTGTCAGCACTGTCGGTGTTGTACTAGTAAGGTGCAGCACTGTTATGTGCTGTACTGTAAGTGTCAGCACGGTTTTGTGCTGTACTAGTGAAGGTGTCAGCACTGCTTATGTGCTTGTACTAGTAAGCGTGGTCGCACGTGTTTGTGCTTGTTACTAGTAATCGGTGTCGCGACTGTTTCGTGGCTACTGCTACTAGTAAGCCGGTGTCAGCACTGTTTGTGCTTTTATTGGTAAGTGTCAGCACTGGTTTGTGCTTTTACTGGGTAGGTGTCCAGCACTGTTGTGTGCTTTTACTGGGGTAAGGGTGTCAGCACTGTTTGCTGCTTGTACTTAGTAAGGTGTCATCACTGTTTGTGCTTGTACTAGTTAAGGTGTTCAGCCACTGTTTGGTGCTTTTCACTGGTAAAAGGGCTGTCAGCACTGTCTTGTGATTGTACTAGTAAGGTGTCAGCACTGTTTTGTGCTGGTACTAGTAGTGTTCAACACCTGTTTGTGCTCTTTCTGTAAGGTCGTCAGCACTGTTGGTGTTGTACTAGTAAGGTGTCTGCACTGTTTGTGCTTTTACTGGTAAAGGTGTCAGCACTGTTTGTGTTTTACTGGTTAGGTGTCAGCACTGTTTTTTGACTAGTAAAGTCGTCAGCTGTTGGGGGTTGTGCTTGACTAGTAAGGTGTCAGCACGTTGTGCTTTTACTTGGTAAGGTGTCAGCTCTGTTTGTGCTTGTATGAAGGTTTCAGCACTGTTGTGCTGTGTACTAGTAAGGTGTCAGCACTGTTTGTGCTTGTACTAGTAAGGTGTTGCACTGTTGTGCTTTTACTGGTAAGGTGTCAGCACTGTTTGTGCTTGTACTAGTAAGGTGTCAGCACTGTTTGTGTCATGTATAGGTAAGCGTGTCAGGCACGTGTTTGTCGCTGTGTACTAGTAAGAGTGTCTGCACCTGTTTGTGCTTTTACTGAAGGTAAGTGTCAGCATCTGTTTTGCTACTTGACTATGATAAGGTGTCAGCACTGTTTGTGCTTTACTAGTAGGTGTCAGCACTGTTGTGCTTGTACTAGTAAGGTGTCTGCACTGTTTTGTGCTTAGTACTAGTAGGAGCTCCTGTCAGCACTGTTCGTTGTTTGTAATTGTGTAAGGTCGTCAGCACTGTTTGTGCTTGTTACTAGTAAGGGTGTCTGCACGTTTGTGGCTTGTACTAGTAAGGTGTCAGCACTGTTTTGTGCCTTTTACTGGTAAGGTGTCAGCTTGTGTGCTGCTTGTCATAGTAAACGGTTTCATCACTGTTTTGCTCTGTACTAGTTAAGGTGGTCAGCACTGTTTGTGCTGTGTACTTAGTAAGGTGTCAGCACTGTTTGTGCTTGTACTGTAAGGTGTCAGCACTGTTTGTTTGCTCTGTCTAGTAAGGTGTCGCACTGTTTGTGTTGTACTGGTAAGGTGTTCAGCACTGTTTGTGCCTCGTACTAGTAAGGGTGTCAGCACTGTTTGTGCTTGTACTGGTAAGGTGTCAGGCACTGTCTGTGCTTGTATAGTAAGGTGTCAAGCACTGTTGCTGCTTTTAATAGTAAGGTGTCAGCACTGTTTGTGCTTGTACTAGTAGAGGTGTCAGCACTGTTTGTGATTGTACTAGTAATGGTCGTCAGCACTGTTGTCTTGTACTAGACCGGGACACTGTTGGGGACTAGTAGGGTGTCTGCACTGTGGTGACTAGGAGGTGTGTGCGTCCAGCATCTGTTGTGTCTTGTACTAGTAAGGTGGTCAGCCGATATTGTGTGTGGCTTGACAGTTAAAGTGGGGGTCCTGGTGCTTGCTACTAGTAAGGTGTCAGCCACTCTTGGGTTGTGGTGGTGATTTACTAGTAAAGGGGTGTCAGCACTGTATTGTGTACTGTCTGGGGGTGTCAGCTCTGTTTGTGCTGTGTACTGAAAGTAATCGGTTCAGCACTGCTAGTAAGGGTCTGTGCGCTACTAGTAAAGGTGTCCAGCACTGTTTTACTAGTAACGGTCAGCCACTGTTTGTGTTTACTGTTAGGGTGTCAGCTTGTTTGATGCTTGTCTGGTAAGGTGTCAGGCACTGTTTGTGTTGTACTAGTAAGCGTGTCTGCACTGTTTGATGCTTTTTACTAGTATAGGTGAGTCAGCAATGATTTGATTGCTTATTACTAGTATGGTGTACAGGCACTGTTATAGTGCTTTTACTGGTAAGGTGTCAGCACTGTTTGTGCTTCTACTGCGTAACGTGGTCAGCACTGTTTGTGTCTTGTACTTAGTAAGGTGTCAGACTGTATGTGCTTGTACTAGTAAGGTTTCAGCACTGTTTTGTGGTTTTACTAGTAAGGTGTCGCCTGTTTGGTGCTTGTATAGTAAGGTGTAGCGAACTGGTTTGGTTGCTTGTACTAGTAACGGTGGCACCACTGGTTTGTGCTGTGTATTAGTAAGAGTGTCAGCCCCACTGTTTGTGCTTTTAATAGTTAAGTGTTCAGCACTGTTTCGTCTTGTACTAGTAAAGGTGTCAGCACTGTTTGTGCTTGTATAGTAAAGGTAGCTCAGCACTGTTTTGCTTGTACTTAGTAAGGGGGGGTCAGCACTGTTGTGACTTTACTAGTTAACGGTGTCAGCACTGGTTGTGCTTGTAAAAGGTGTCAAGCGCTGTTTGTGCTTTTATGGTAAGGTGTCAGCACGTTTGTGCTTGTAAGTTAAGGTGTCAGCCGTTATAGTAAGGTGTCAGCACTGTTGTGCTTTGTACTTAGTAAGGTGTCAGCACCTGTTTGTGCTTGTACTTAGTAAGGTGTCAGCACTGTTTGTGCTTGTACTAGTAAGGGTGTCAAGCACTGTTTGCCTGCTTGTACTAGTAAGGTGTCAGCACTGTTTGTGCTTGTACTAGTAAGGTGTCAGGCACTGTTCTGTGTGTTACTAGTAAGGTGTCGCACTGTTTGTGCTATGTACTTAGAAAGGTTGTTCAGCACTGTTTGTTGCTATGTAATAGTAAGGTGTCAGCACTGCTTTGTGCTGTACTAGTATCGGTGTCAGCTTTGTTTGCTGCTTGGTACTAGTAAGGTGTCAGCTCTGATTTGTGCTTGTACTAGGTAAAGGTTGTCAGCACTGTTTTTGTGGCTTGTACTAGTAACGGTTGTCAGCACTGTTTTGTGCTTTACTAGTAGGTTCAGCACTGTTTGTGCTTTTAATAGTTAGGGTGTCAGCACTGTTTGTGCTTTACTAGTAAGGTTCAGCTCTGTTTGTGCTTGTACTAGTAAAGGTGTCAGCACTGCATTTGTTGCTATGTACTAGTAAGGTGTCAGCGCTGTTTGAATGCTTGTACTCAGTAAGGTGTCTGCATGT
>NW_014577613.1:246120-250095 GCF_000485595.1 Priapulus caudatus
GGTTTGATTCTAAATTAGTAGGATGTCTACCCTCTACAGGAGTTATTTTGGAGTCATCAGGTTGTCTGTCATGTGTTTCAGGTTGTCGAGGGGATGTGCTGTGTTGCGGCTTGTGCTACTCAGCCACAATGCAGACCCGAACGTCCAGGACAGCATGGGAAAGGTAAGAACACTCGAGAAGCTGAGGCTACACCAGTTTTAGTTAGATCACGTCTCTTCTTAGAACGTATTTAAAAAATGTACGAGCCGTTTGGCTCATGTGTAACCCTGATTGTGACTAGGGTATGAAAGTTACATTAGAAATTTGAATATTCATTTAAAAAAGGTTCGACTTCTCAGGCTGATTTATGATTTTGATATTTATTTGACGTTTTATGATTATTGATGATTGATACAGAACGGCGCTGCACTGTGCCTTGTGCTTGTACTAGTAAGGTGTCAGCACTGTTTGTGCTTGTACTAGTTAGGTGTCAGCACTGTTTGTGCCTTTACTGGTAAGGTTTCAGCACATTAACAATTTACATAATAATATTAATTATATTTCACAATATAATAACAGCATGGCACTAACCCATACTTGCAGATTGCAAGGATGCTGAGGGGAATACCCTGCTCCATCAAGCCATCATAAAGCAGGACTCGCGCAGCGCATTGTTTCTGCTGGATCACAGTGCTGACATCACGTCGAAGTGAGCAGCTGCACATTCTGTACATTAGCTAGACAGATTACGCAGTAGATTGCTTAGACTAATCATAAAAAGCTTATGATGAAAGAATTAGATTCTCTTGAATTAGACGCTCATTCTGTACGTTAGCTACACAAATTACACAGTAGATTATGTAGACTAATCAGAAAAAAAGCTTGAGATGAAAGAATTAGATCTGATCAGAATGTTTAAGGTTCCACTGACGGTTGAAATCGCCAAGGCATAATAAACGACAAAAAAAAAGTGAACTCGAGCGACTGTTTTGCGTTTTCGCTTCAGGACAGTGGACGAGGAAACGCCGCTGGAACTTTCCATTAAGCGCCACCTACCAATCGTAGTTGACGCGCTGTGCCAAAAGGGGGCCAACACGGACGAGCCGGATTCGCAGGGCAACAGCCCGCTGTGGAAGGCACTCGAAACCGGACAGGAAGACATCGGGTCTGTTCTGGTGAGTCTCGCTGGGATCTAGTACTGTATACGCTGTATATTTTGCGGTGGTTTAATTTTCGTGAATTTCGCGAACGCGTCCCCGATCGCGAAAATAACAACACGCCGTTCTTCACTGATTCGGGAATCCAACGACCGCGAAATGAACCACTCGCGAAATTGTCCGTCAAGTCTGAATTCGCGAAAATATCTGTACGCGAAAAATATTGCGTATACAGTATTCGTCACAAATTTGTACTTTTTTTAAACTTGTGTATTCACTGGTTTTGATTATGGATTATTGTGTATGAACCTATCCTGCATACTTATTATATATCTGGTGAGTCTTGCACGGTCTAGCGGTCATGCATAATTCATTATTTTTTCACTGGCTCATGTATCGACTTGCTAGGACAAGTTGGGTACCTACCTGCTGGTTGACGAGTGATTGTTGGCTGTCGTGGTTTGTCCTGTGGTATCTCTTGAGCCGTCGGTGTTTGGTCGGCGTTTTTTCGTGCATGACTTATTTTTTCAACATGCGTGTTCACTGATTTTGATTGTGGGTCCTTGTGTATCACCTTGCTAAGACAAATCGTGTACCTACCTGCTGGTTCACGAATAATCGTTTGGTATCGGCGGTTCCTTCTGTGAAATATCTCGAGCGGCCGGGGTGCGTTTTCATCATACCAGCGGGCTCACGAGTGATCATTTGCTGTTGTGTTTCGTTCTGTTAAATCCTGATCTCTCGATCCATCGGAGTGTGTTTTCGTCGGGCAGGTGAAGCATCGCTGTGACACGACAGCGTGGAGCCGTGGTCCTGACGGCTGCGAACAGACCCTGCTGCACCGCGCCATCGACGAGAACAACGAGGCCGTCGCCTGCTTTCTCATCAGAAGGTATGTTCTGCAGACCTGTATGTATGACCGCACAGTTCTGCTGTACGTTTGTCTCGCTGCGTTTGTCACGCTGCGTTTGTCACGCTGCGTTTGTCACGCTGCGTCTGTCACGCTGCGTCTGTCACGCTGCGTTTGTCACGCTGCGTTTGTCACGCGGCGTTTGTCACGCTGCATTTGCCACGCTGCGTTTGTCTCGCTGCGTTTGTCACGCTGCGTTTGTCACTCTACCTTTGTCACACTACATTTGTCATACTACGTTTGTCACACTAAACAGTCGTCAGTGGTTCTGCTGGTAGTGGAAATACAGCCCAGTTGGTGATTATGGTTTGACAAGTTATCGACTGTGCGAGAATACATTTTTACAAGATCTGCCATGCATATGTCACACGATTGCTCGTCAGTGGTTCTGCTAGTAGTGGAAACACAGACTGAGGATGCCATGCTACCACCTAATTGGTGATCGAGGGCGACGCAAGTTATAGACTATGTGAGAATCTGAACGACTATGTACGCTACTTCATTTAGTTTTTCTTTTGTTCTAGCATATGTGATATCAACAGTCCGCGAAGGCCGGGTCCGAATGGTGAGGGAGGAGAAGAAGCATATGATGGGCAAACACCGTTGCATCTAGCGTGCCAGTGGGGCCAGGAATTGGTGGTACATAGCTTACTGGAGCAAGGAGCTAACGTTAACATCAGGGTAGGTAGTTTCTCTGCTGCAGAGTCACGTTTGCATTTGCAGCAAAATCCACTGCAATTAAGTTGCGATTTGTTGAACGTCTGTAGTCTTCAAGTATAACACTGAAAACCATTCTTAATCCTAAATCAAATCAGATCCAATCTAAGTCTCCTCATCTCTTCGCTCCTGATATCAGCATTCTTTACGGGTGGTTCGTACGGATCTTCGTACGTGTCGTAAATCGTAGTGCGGTTTGTTTCTTTGTTACGGTAGCGTTGAATTTTCGCAATATTTCATGCTGACAATTCGTTTTTTGCTTGCAGGATGCTGAGGGAAAGACTCCCATCCATATCGCCATATCTAACCAGCACCAGGTGATCATATCACTGCTCCTCCTTCATCCTGGACTCGACCTTACTGTCAGGGACAAGCGAGGACTAACTCCCTTTGCTGCTGCTATGACGAGCAAGAATAACAATGCAGCGCAGGCCATACTACAGAATGAGCCCACAGCGGCCGAACAGGTGTGTGGCTGTGTGTACCTGAACGAAGACTTGCCAATGGTGCCAGGTGCTGCTGCATAGAAGTTTTATTGCGGCCATTTACCAAAGCCTCGTTTAGTATATTTTTGTTATATATATTATTTTCGTTTATTGGGACAAGAAAACAATATTAATTGAGTGAATGTTAAATATAAATTTAAATATGAATTTTATGAATGTAATATCAAGCGTAGTAGCACCGTACACGACCATAATGATATAGTTTATATTGGCAATCGTTCTATGTATAATATCGGTTTATATGGTCGAGGTAAGTGCGTAAGTGAATCATTGCATAAGTGAGTCTGTAATGTTTGCATTGATCGCCGCAGCAGTGCGACAACATTTGCTGCAACTATTGTTGCAGTGCGACAAAATTTGTTGCAACTGTTGTTGCAGTGCGTCAACATTTGTTGCAACTATTGTTGCCGCGCGACAAAATTTGTTGCAACTATTGTTGCCGTGCGACAACATTTGCTGCAACTGTTGTTGCAGCGGAACAAAATTTGTTGCATCTATATTGTTGCAGTGCGACAACAAGGGTCGCAACTTCCTGCACGTCGCCATCCAGAAGGCTGACATCGAGAGCGTGTTGTTCCTGATCAGCGTCCACGCGAGTGTGAACACCCGCATACAGGACTCGCACCAGCTCACCCCGCTGCATCTAGCCGTCATCGCCGGCTGCGAGATGATCGTCCGAAACCTGGTGCGCACTAGAAGGCCGGG
>NW_014577613.1:250199-266098 GCF_000485595.1 Priapulus caudatus
ATAACATGTCATTAGTGTCATTCGACATGGCCTATAGATAACACCTAGTTGTGTTTAACTTTCCGAAATCCCTGGCGAACCTCGCTAGTTGTTTGCATGCGCTGCGATAGAGGGCTTAGGGAAAACATAGCCCTTTGTTTCGGTTCACAGATCATAACAATGCGGTATAAATTGATAAAACCACATTTGAACCGATATCTCCGGATTTGTCATTTTTATGAGACCAACGATTAGACACGGATAAAGTTTAATGATTAAGGCAATACTTGAGCTCAAGTTTATCGAGGTAAACACAATAAATCACAGGTAGACTAAGGCTACTAAATGTTGAATTTTGCCGGTTTTAGTCTGTCTTACTCCTTTTGATACACTCCTGATAATATTTAATATTTATTGATTTATATTGTGCACGTTACATGCAGATATGTTCACGTGCGCATTACAAAGGCTGATTATAAAACAGCGGACTGCAACACTGTAAAATATAGATACTTAAATTACGACAATCCTGTAACAATTCCTGATTATAAATGACATGGAACATTTTCTTCAGAATAATCGTTCACGGATGCATTAAGATTTCTACCGATAATACGGGACCTGGTAAATGATTGTTATTCAGACAATATCCACAAAATTCATAAACAAACCGAAGCCCTTGGCGTTGGTCGATGAGGGACGTGAGATTCTAGAGCAAGTCTGAGGTGTGGCAGAAGTCAGCGTCCTGCACACCTGCAGGGATAAAAAAAGACGAGCCAAGAGCAGACTATCAATAGTGTCGTTACCATGGTTACAGCTGCTGGCCTTTGCTAACATCGATGACGTCACTCACCAGAAGCAGACGGCGCTCCATCTGGCAGCGGCTCACGACCAACAGACGATCTGTGCGGTCCTCATCGAAAACAAGATCGACTACAATGCCGTCGACGACAATCTCAACAACGGTACGCTTCCTGCGAGGTTAAATTCTTGGTAATGTGCCAACGATAGGCCACGCTGAGTGCCAAGTACACTGATAGATAGCCTCCTCAGTGTTTTCGAGTGGTAGCAATTGTTTAAGAAGCTGCAAACTTGTTACTGTTGTTTACTGCTGAACGAAGCAATTGGAACAAGTTTTTGATTTACTACACATCTACGATTTTCTTTTTCTTTTTCTTCGGCTACATTTCACACCTTAAATCCTGAATCCATGTGAAGCTTGTTTCCTGCCTGAACACAGTGGTTTCGTTTTCTGCAATGGGGTTGTTGACTGTAGCTGTTGCCATTCGTAATATCAATCATCTCATACGCTTTTCTTTCAGCATTACATATCGCAGCCCAGAAGGGCAACTTGGGTTGTGTTCGCATCCTGCTCACCGAGTCGCGAATCAATGCCGAGGTCATTAACATGAGGTAAGCCGAGCGTCTGCTACAACCACTGTTTAAAACTATGAATGGTGATAAAAACATTGTCGTTTAAATTGACTACGTCACGAATTTTATACGGTGTATATTGTAAAAATTTTGCTGCTATTTTTTTACAGTAAAAGTAAATACTAATCCGGGACTAAATGTATTGTCAAATCTTTACCTGATAAGATTGTTTCACAACTAGTTAGAAATCCAAAAAGACCTGGACGATTTGATGTTATGATCCTGACATTAATTGCTTGCAATGGGCTATGTATGAGTAACGAGTGTAGGTTTACATCGAACAATATAGCAAAATAGGAAGTATAATGCAGCAATTTAACCATAAAAAGTTAACCGAATTATTTAAATTTTGTGAAAAAGTGAAAATATTTTTTTTACTTTTACTATTTATGGTGACGTAATCACTTTAATAAACGTCATGCATTGCGACCCACAAAGAGACATGCATCGATGTGATTAATCATTAATTAATCAATCAATTAATTAATTAATCAGATTAATGCATCGATGTGATTAAGCAGCTCAGATGAAACATGTAACTTAATTTTTACGTAAATGTAATTTGACGGTGGCACGGATATGGCGAGCGGGTATCGCGTAATAATTATTCTCTCATATTCTCTGTTCGTTTTCTGCGCAAGGGGTCAGACGCCGATGCACATGCTGGGTCGGTACGGCAAGGAGAACGCTGCCGCCATTTTCGATCTCTTCATGGAATGTATGCCCGAGTATCAGCTGGACAAACCGGACGTCGAAGGAAATACTGGTATGCTGTCACTGATATATAGGATCAATTTAAGTACAGTCAACTCATAAATAATGATACTGCCATACTTGATGTGGTACATAATGAGCAGGTACACTTCATAACTAACATATGCTAGTAGTGCACACCTGTGCAGGAAAGAAGATAGCTCGACAAGGTTACTGTACACTGTTACCAGTAACAATTTACTGTAACTGAAAATTACGGTTACTATTTTCTACAACCTCCTGGACTGTGATAGATGGTTGTGAAATATACTTTCTGGGATTCCTGTCTATTTTACAGTGTTGCTCCTGGCCTATCTGAATGGAAATGCAAACAAGATAAATTTTAGTACAGTCAACTCATCAATAATGATTGATAAGGTTGTGAAATATACTTTCTGGGATTCCTGTCTATTTTACAGTGTTGCTCCTGGCCTATCTGAATGGAAATGCAAACAAGATAAATTTTAGTACAGTCAACTCATCAATAATGATTGATAAGGTTGTGAAATATACTTTCTGTAATTGCTGTCTATTTTGCAGTGTTGCTGCTGGCCTATCTGAATGGGAACGTGAACTTGTGTAAGGCATTAGTACGCGCCGGCGCTCAGCTAGGAAACACAAACAAACAGGGCGTGTCCATCTTTAATGCTCAGGTTGCCACGAAACAGCTACTATTCAGACTTCTAGGTGAGTTATCTTTGTTAACGAATGTCTTAGAGGAATGTTAAGTGTGTGTGTTGATTGGTATACAACGTTACAATATTATAAATTAGTTTGCGTAGTGCAGGTGTTACGATGCTACTCTTACAGAGCCTGTTTACTTTGGTTCAGGGCCTATATCCCTGTTGACACCCAGTCTACTGCAATTTTGTGCCTAAAAGCATCACTGTAAATGTGTATAAATGTTTTTATAAATGTGAGCCAACTTTCCAATCGTGAATAATTTTTTTATTCAGACTTGCTCTCTAGGGAACCACCATGGACTGAGGGGGAAAACTGCAACGAATGCGGTGTAAAGTTTAGAATAGCAAACAGAAAACACCACTGGTAAGTGCAATTCGATTAACAGTCAACACCGTCACAAGTTATTGCTCTGTTAGAGATTTTACTGAATGCAATTATTGGTCTGGTCATTTACTTTATGTTTACCTTAGTTTAAAGATTTTTTTGGAGTGTTGTGAATGAATGATGATGTTTTTGGCTCTGAATGCTCCGCTCGAGTATGTTCAGAATGCCATTGTAACTGTCACCTACTGGTTTCAGTCGTCACTGCGGTCGTCTGCTTTGCAACAAGTGCTCAAGCAAGGTTATTCCGATCCTCAAGTTCGACCAGACTAAGCCGGTTCGAGCGTGCAGCATCTGTTTCGACGTGCTCACCTTGGGATCGTAGTCGCGTCATCCGAGCGCTGCTACCGTGCTGCACCCTGGTGTCCAACTGCATCGCCGCCCCGGTGACGTCACGGCAGATTGAACTCATAGTTGATTGGCTGTGTCTGAAGTAGCGTGTTGCGTTTGGCATTACCCCCCCCCCATCGTATTTTACATGTGCTATTGGTGTAATTATTTCTGTTGGCGCGTTCTGGGTGCTGTTAAATAGTGGCATCCGTCACTCGCAAGAAAGTATGTGTGATGTCGGTATTTCTTTTATGTTTGCATTTTTGACTATGGTACTTGCCTGGACACTGATGTTTGTTGCTGTGTTAAAATGTGCTTAAATTCGAAATTCGAATACACTTCGGTTACTGATCGATACTGCATTTATTGTGTGGTAGTATTTGTATGCAGAAATGACTAGGCATATATATATATATATATATATATATATTATATATATATATATATATATATATATATATATATATATATATATTACCCTACTATATCGAAATGTGAACGATTTGCTGCCAGACTGCAAACTGTTAGTCAAAAAAACGTCAAAAGTTTTTATGATGTGTGTACCTGCACTGTTGTTCGTTTCAGGTAACCTGTCTTTGTAGCATGTATGTAGAGTTGTCATCAAAATGGATGAGCGTTGTCAATCATTGTGCTGAAGGTTTTGTAGCCAAACCTTGTAAACCAGTGATCGGTTATTAATTAACACACTAGTTACGACTAATTACTACCGAGACTAATTACGATGATCAAGATTTTGAAGGTGCGTAAAAATCGAGAGAAATTGGTGTCCCTAAATCTGTTTTCTTACATCATGATGGCTGCGTATTAGCTATCATAATTGCAGTGGGTATAGTGGTCAAGTAGAGATTCTCATTACCTCAAAGCTTCGTTTTTTTTTTTTTTCGGTCTGTGAACCAACAGGGTATTTTATTCCAAGTTCCAGAGGTTTGCTGTCAGTAATTTTAGTGAGGGTCTCCCAATTTTCAGTATATATATGCTGAATCCCATTGATATATTTTAAAACAGATCATATGTCTCAGCTATTTTTACCTAATGGGCCTTTTTTACTAATATAGATACCTGTAGCGTTTATATGATCATGCTATGCTTATGGTGCTTTTTTTTTTTAAATCCTAGCATGATTGATTAGAAGTCAATAATTTTGCGGCACATTGGTACAACACATTACGTTAACGTTTGGTCTATTAGTATAATTTATAGAATGATTAATGCGTTTCATCAGTTCATATTATTTGCCAAAAGAAACTTGCATTTTGTTGCAGCTACTGGAAGTGTAATTACTCCTGTGTACTTTGATACTAGAGACTAGTAACGTTCTAAATATATAACGTACTTAATATATTTATACTGCAGACGCTTGCTCGTGTTCTTTTGCCATTTCAATCATCTCCCACCCATGTTGCGCCATGTTTAGCACGTGCTTATTGTCAGCAAGATAAATATACTAGAAAATGTAATTTTCCCAAGGAAAATCACGCAACGTATGTTCTTTGCATTTAGAAAAAGATTGAAGACTGCCGATCATGGGCTGATATCGTGTTAGTGTGTGATTATGTAAATACTATTATGAGCATACGGATAGGTAGTGTGTTCTAGTATTTAAAATTTATTTCCAATATGGAAATTTATTTCTGGTGTGACGTATGTTATTATATAACAAGGTCATGAGTTGAGATCAAAACTGGGAAATGGAGCTGTCAAGTTCAAGCAAAATCAGATCATCAGTGTATATACACATGCCCACACGCACGCATGCACGCACACACAAACATACCTTATAAGGGTGTAAACTTCTTGCTGCCATTTACCCAAGTATTGTGAGATGCCATCAATGTATTAAGCTGTTTTAATAAAATTGTCAATTACAAAAATGGTGTAACATTTTGTTTGATTCTCTGTATTGTCCACTTCAGCTCATGAACTCACGAATATATCTATAGGAATAGAAGCCCTAACTTCTATTACATATCAACCGGTATTACCGAGTTTCAGAGCTCCCCATATGACAAATAACAAGAAATCAGTTATTTAAACAAACTGAAACAGTTTACTTAACAATATTACCTCAAAGACCGCACGCCATACATTGTTGACTGTTTCCATTAGAATAAAATTCAATAGCAGTTGACCTGCACACGATCTGAGAAACATGCTGATGCAAATATATTGTGAACAGTCACTCAAACGTGGCTAATAGAACCTTTATGTGTTATTATATTAACTTGTCACAAGTGTTCTCCCTTTACGTGATCACTCATCATACAATTTCTTTTTTATGAACACGGCCAGGCTTGTGTACCCACTATTCACTTCTAGGTTGGCTGATTAAATGCACAGTGTGTCATTTGCTGTCAAAAAAAGTGCAAGTTCTTATTTATCTATCAGTTCTCATTTGTAACTTTTGCATCCGCAGTTCTTTTCCTTAGCCACACTAATCATAATATCCCATTTCAATATAGACCAACACTCTGGGATGACTTGTGCCATAAACAAAGATTGTTTCACCCCAGAAACTACCCTATCTATGCACCGTCACCAACATTTTGTTTTAGTTAAACTCTCCCAAATTCGCCCACACATTAATTTCAATTGAAATTTTTCAACTAGACTGATCCCAAATCGTTAGAATAGATTAGATAGAGCAGTCTAGTTAACACTCGAGATTTGAACCATGTAGATCAATAGCGCAATAGACCAACTGTAAGGAATGAAATATTGGCTTTTGTACCTGACATCAAGAAAATCTAACTGAACCAAAAAGCACTGGTAGGCTGTTCAATACCAATGTCGTTTTACACGGCAATTTTTAGCCAGAATTTATACTTTTTGGACTAGGACCCATGTCTCTCTCACCTGCCTCAACTTTAACGTACCCATGATAAATTGTGCGCTACTCTATTTGAGAAGATGGAGTTACCGAGAAGAAAACATTTGCCCCAGTATGACACCCAGCAGACCCCAGACTTCTTCCTAATGGTGTAGTACAGGCAGGAATTCCTCACGGGTCCCGTACGGAATCAGCGACCTTCTGTAACCTTGACCTCGCCATGCTCGCGCGGTCACGCGCGTTCGGCTTGCCTCCTCAATGATTGTGATTGGCGGCGACGACGCGGCTCCGCTTCGAGATGATGCTGATAATGTCCGTCAGGCTGTGGTCGTCCACGTCGCTACTGGACCCCGACTCCTCGTCGCTGCTCGTCTGGTATTGCCCTATCCCGGGCAGGTGCGCGATACACTGCATCGTGGTGGCGGCCGGCACTGCCGCAGGAGCGTCCGCCGTGTCTGCCTCCTCGACAGACTTATCTAGAGCCGACGCCGTTGCTATCTGCTCGCTGCTGCCACCTGGTGCTGAGAGACGGGTATGTAGTTTCAGATTTCACTTCAAGCAAAGTATTCATGTCACGAAAAGCAAATGTGATACTATCCGGATTGTATTATATATATATACTATATTAGATATATTATATATCTGATAATATGATATCTAATAATATATATATACTATATTAGATATATATATCTGATAATATGATATCTAATAATATATATAATATAGTCTATAATCTATATTATACACTCCTGATAGTTTTAGTTAACAAGCATTGTAATTCAATATTTCTAATCACTGTGTGTGTCCATTTTCTGCGTGAGCATCAGAGCAAGAAACCGAACCAGGGTCAAGCACCACGCTACGGTACATGCTACGACGCGTATACCCACCTTGCCGCGACCTTTTGCTCGCGTCCGCCTCCTCGCCGTCCGTGCTCTTTCGTTTTACGACGCTCGCAAGCAGCGCGCGGTGGGACATCTTGCTCTTGCTCGAATCGGAAGGCAATGACGACAGCGTCTTCTCCGGCGGCTTACTCTGCGCCTTCGCCGCAGCTAGCATCTGTTCTTGCATAGCGTTTCGATACTCTTCCAGCACCTCAAGGAAAGTGAACACGATTAGAAGTTATTACCACACAAACGCAGTGAGCAGGCAACTTCCGCTCTTTAGACGTCCGTTTTCTCTAACTATCATTACGTCCGCGATAACACGTGTGAGATTATTGTAACAATGCGGCCATAACGGGCCCAATAGATGGCGCCAAGTACTTCCCTGAAGCCAGTGGCATTCTACAACGTGGCAGGCTGGACTGCGGTGGAATAAATCCATTGTTCGCATTATATACATATATTAAACGTTGGTTCTTCACTCTTTACTTTAGAAATACAACAACATATATATCCGGCTAACCTCGTTCTCCTCATTCTTACGCTGCTGCTCTAAGGTCGACTTCTGTCGGTCGACGTGGTTAAGAAAGTCAGCCTCTTCAGTGTCGAGTCCCTTCACCATGTTGCGCATCCGATGCTGCTCTGCAAACTCCTCCTCCTTCTTATCCTTCTGTTGCTGTAGGCGTTCAAACAGCGTCCTGCGGAAAGAAAGGTGCTTAATTAGAGGGAGATTAGGGATTAATTAATGATATTAATTAGGGAGGATAATCGCTGCTTAATTAGATGGGTCACATCCTCAATCTGCTTTCGTTTCTCTGTTGCATAAGAGTATTTGAATGTCTTACTTTTGTGGCTTTCTTAGCCACCAAAAACAGATTGTGGGCCTGAGCAATTTCTTGGCCACCACAAACAGATTATGGACTCATAATCTGGCAATGACCTGACAATAAACTGCTGTGAAGTAATGTCAGTCTAGCCACTAGCAGATTAAGGGCGGGGCAACAGGGGCACGTGCCCCGGGCCCCCCACATTTGGGGTCCCCCACATTTAGAGTATCCTAAAATTTACAAAACTGTCGTAATTGTGATCCACAAAATTCTTAGCATGTAACGTTGAAGTGATGCGTTTCCCATGCTGTTTCTCTGACTGAATTTGGCTGTTCAGCTGAAGGACACTTTCCCTAATACCGAAATTGCTCTGAGAATCTATCTTTCATTGATGGTCATCAATTGTAGCGGTGAAAGGTCATTTTCAAAACTCAAGTTGATTAAAAATCACATGAGAACCACGATGAGCCAACAGAGACTGGTAAACCTCAGTATTCTCGCTATCGAAAGTGACATTTTAAATTCGTTGAAACACGATGAAATACTCTCTGAATTTGCAAGCATGAAAGTGCAGAAAAAATACAGACTATAGGGCCACCACACAATTGCGTGCCCCGGGCCCCCCACACGCTTAGTCCGGCCCTGAGTCTAGCCTAGACTTTTTCCTGTCGTTGATTGACAAGGACTGTGTGGGCTCTTTGAATGGTCAGTTTACAGCAATTCGCTATATTTAGCAAAGCACTGCCGAACCACATTAACTAACATTAAGGATGAAGAGCATGTAGTTACGTATAATTTCTCCTGCCAGGTGGCACAGTGAAAGCACCCACCTTGTATCGTGTTCCTCTTCTGGACATTCTAGCGGTTGATCTTCTGTGCGGACCTTATCCCATTCTTCTTGTCGTTTCCTCCGATTCTCTTCTATCACAGATTCTGATACGAACGATACGCCTTTCCCACTCATGGCTAGCGATCGTTACGTTAGCTGTTGTTGACGTTAACAGAAAACGCATAGAACATAAAAACACTCGCAAAACAGGTGACATAAAAACACATCTAAAATATTTTCCACTCAACACTCCAGAACTCGCTATCGAGTATAGTTTTGTAAATAGTAATTATTTCAACTATTGTCAGACTGGCTCTACTTCAAGAACTATACTCGTCTATAGTTTTCTAGAACTAGTAGTAGCTAAAGTAGTACGTAGCTAACTAGTAGTAGTAGCGCTAGAGTAAGCTACAGACTCAGAGTACAGTACGGTTTAGCTCTAGTAACTATAGCCCGCGTACAGTTGCCGCTGGTACCAGGTACCTGGTACAGGTGCCAGCGGCAACTGTACGCGGGCTATAGTTACTAGAGCTAAGTACGGTTCTGTTGTGTACAGTGTACTACTGCTGATAGGGTCTAGATGTCCCCCAGGGTACTGCCGAAACGTATCCTGGGTACGGTCCGGTATACCGGAACGTACCCTGGTAACTATCTAGCTGATATGGTTAGGGTTAAGGTTAGGGTTATGGTTAGAGAGTAGGCGTAGGCGACTCCCTAGACTCGTTAGTGGAGTAGGCGAGGTATGGTCCGGCATATTAGATAGTAGTATTTAGTACCAGGGTACCCCCCGGCTGAGAAATGTGCCGCGACACCCACAGGCACTTGAAGCATTTCAACTGTAAACACACGCCGCCGCCATTGCGCGCACACTGACACATAAATATATAGATATATAGATATAAATACACTATATATTTATGTGTCAGTGTGCGCGCAATGGCGGCGGCGTGTGTTTACAGTTGAAATGCTTCAAGTGCCTGTGGCGACACCGGCAGTACCCTGGGAGACATAGACCCTATCACTATCAGCTGTACTACTGGCATTCAGATAGCCCGACCAAGCTGTGTGACTAACGTCAATATAGACAGTCTATTGATGTAGGACCGTTTCTTGGAGCTAGCATTCAGAGAGACATTCTCTACTCTAGACATAGCTCTAAGAAACGGTCTTTGCTAGGGTAAGAAGACCTAGTAGTAGTGTATATATAATATTGTGTGTTGTTATTGACGTTAGTCACACAGCCTGGTCGGGCTACTCTAGACACTAAGACAGCACTCACGACGTATCAGTCTACTAATACTACTATTACTAGGCCAGTTCACTACATACAACGACCATTATTATTATTATGACGGACAAACGTAATCGGTAACACCAACCGTTGCACACGTTACTCGTTAGTAATAGTAATCAACTAATGTTTACGCGATACAGCAGGGTTTCACGCGAAGACATAATAATGTTCACTTGTTTTTGTCTCGCGTTGAGCGAGATTCAAAATGTCTGCCTCCATGTGTAAACATGCGTTAATATTGCATTATAAAAGTTCAGTTTCGTATTTAGAAAGGCGTATTTTTCGGCGACCGCTACTGCTAATTTATAGACATAAATTTCATGAAGGCATTAAAAGTGCAAGTTCAGATGCAATCCGCGGAAGCGAACAAAACCAAGAGCATGATAGTGGATTCAATCGGCGGACTGGTCGATACATTTGGAAACGTTCAACTTCACGGCGTAATTCTCCAACACCAACCCAACAGAACACCGTGGACCGTAACCCTAATCAAGTCGAAGAAGATTTCTTCGGAATTACGCAGTTTGAAAGTGTGCGTGTCGCGCACGAAGAGAATCAAGAATCGACTAGAAGCACACTGCAGAACACATCGAGCCTTGCAGAGAGGTTGCGTCAAAAATTAGGCCTACAACGTGACGCCGAGCCTGGCGCTGAAGACCAGAAAGTGTATAAAACATCTTTTGGCTATGTGAGATATGACAGCGATAACCAGGTTTCATCAAGACGCCGTGTTACAGAATGTACTGACGTTAGGCAGTCATATTCAGGCGGAGATAAAACTGAAGCCACGACAGAAGATACAAACATGTCACCACTCACAATGTCAGCAGAGTTAACTACATCTCGGGTTGGTGAGAACACAGTTAATGGAAATATGAAAACTGAGGATACTGGAGATCTTAACCCACTTGATGAACAGTACTTTGCATACCAACCCTCAACAGGTTCAGATGAAAAACACACTTGGTCACATCACGAAACCAGTTTACCTGAAACTGAAGCCGAGAAAGGAAATCAACCGAAAGATTTGAACCCGATTGATGAATATTACTTTGCTTATGAGCCTTCAACACGGCAGGTGGAAAACCAACCTGAAGTCAGCAGCTGCAATGACCATACAAACCATTTCGCTGAAACTGCTATGCAAAAAAACGATGTGGCTGAAGATGGCAACCTGTTTGATGAACAGTACTTTGGCATGGTAGGAACGGCGATGACCAGAAAGACTGAATCGAATAGCCAGTGTGACAGTTATGACTTCAATGGCAGGGAGTCACGAGTTGCAAGTGACCGGAAATTTGCAGAAAGACATTTCAGTGCAGAAGAAACCTCGGCAGGGGAAGAAGCTGGATCATTTAACAAACTGTACTCAGACAGTCCCACTGAGATCAATAATACTGACGTGACTGATCAGCAGCATAACCAAACCGAATTGGCAGCAAGAAATCTCGATGAGAAAGTAATAGTGAATTTGAGTACAGGACATACTAGTAAAATGAAACAACCTAAAGCAAATAACATTAATAATGATTATAGAAGCATTGAGATTGGTGGCCCTGATCACACGTGATATTTAATGCGTATGCAAAAATACAAAGTTCTTCATTATTTCAACCGTTATGAAAGTTCCAAATTGCTAAGTCAAATGAAGCAAATTCAGGATATTAGATTTAGTATAGCTGCTACACTTAAACTCGTGTGCATAATATTGTGACATAAAATTTTACATTTATTCGATATTAATAATGTTGTTTGCAGGCGGAAACCATCCTGACGCCAGCTTTAACAAAAGAAGAGCTCAGAAGAAGGTTACGACCTAAGCCTGACCTTGAAAATCCCAAAACAGCCTTTGATATGGCAATGAAAGTAAGATCTGAGCTAAAACATCAAAAAGGTAGCCAGAAGCAGCAAATATTAGGACAAGGTAAATAAAAACATTACTTAGAGCTTAAATTTCACAAGAAATTGGTCCAGTCAAATGCTTCTTCATCGATACACAACATAGATATATCTACACACGGATTGGTCCTGCTTACTTTAACTCTAATTTTGCATCGATGTTAATTCATGAATTGTGTTTTCGCAGATATTCCTGATGGTGTGAAGTATGTTGGTAAAGAAAAACTTGATAGCAAGGGCTTCAATATTTTGACCAATCAAGTACAAGATTTGACATGGCTTTCGGAAGATGATGTTTACAGAAAGCTGTGGTCAAATATTCTTTACAATGACAGTAGGTCCACAGATATCCCAAACTCGTCAGATTCTAAGTTTTCATTTGATCAGACATCTGATCATTACAGCCGAATAATCTTTTTTTATTGATCCATCATCCATATTCCATCAACGTTTAAATTGTGTTCTAGTTGGCTAGTGCTCATGTAAAAGCATCTGTCATTGTCCCTAAGAAGTTACTCATACGGGCTATAAACCTATTATCTATCTATCTATCTATCTATCTTCTATAAAGGAGCTTCTTTAGATATGTTCATGTTATACATAATGGGTTACATAGTGCATATGCAGCACACCTATCCCCTTGCACTGCTGATTCATTCATTTCTTGTTTTCATCATAGCAATATCTTTACTTGAGGTCATAATCCAAGATCTATCCAAAATTTCAATGAAATAGCACTGTTAATAATGTTGCCAACAATTTGTGTTTCCAGATGAAATAGTTGCGTTCAACAAACCGTATGGCATTCCCGTTCATGGTGAGTTGATGATAAATGGTTACGCTGTGTTTACGTTTAAGATAAACAATGACTTCTCAAATGCTAACCGCCTTTGGAGTTAGCCCTTGCTGAACAATATCTGTTTTTTTCTCAAATTTAGGTGGAAAAGGAGTTCACCACAGCGTTGATAAGTACTTGCCTCGCATCGCCAAAAAGTTGGATAGTGGTCGTGGCATTATCGATCAACTCTATCTCCTACATCGGTTAGACCAGAATTGCACTGGAGTTTTGGTTTGCGCCACGTAAGGGTTGCTTTGTGATGTAACTTTGAACCAAATGCCTGTCTTCTATATACCCTTTTGATATGTTAATTAATACACATCCTCTTTCAGATTATGGTGAAAAGTAAAATAGAAAACTTGATCAATGTAAATAATACTAAAATTTATGTATTATATATCAGAACAAAATAGTCTGTTCAGCTTGATCCATTATATCGTATATTTATTTGTTGAAATAGTTTAATACTTCTTGAATTACGAAAGATTCCTTTGCCATTACTCGGTTATCATTATCATCGGCAATGGTCGGCAAACTCGGTTATACATCACAATGTATTACCCTACCCACTGAGGAGTTTGCTTGGGTACGAAATTGTTGTAATTAAATAGGGATTTATCAAAGATTGATCTGTTAGATTGTGATTATTGTCCACCTACAGCACCCAAAAAATGGCGCATCGAGTCCAGGAGATGTTTAAGACAAAGGACATCATCAAGAAGTACTGGGCAATAACGATACGTGTTCCGGATCCCCGTGAGGGCATCATTAACATACCGATGGCTGAGGGAACTGTGGACGGGAAGTTCAGGGTAAGAACATATTGACACCATACTAGCATCATTAAGAGAAAAACAGAACCTATGTAAATGCTATTTTCGCATACTTGCGCTACTATAGCAGGGCAGTAGCTAGCGGGGTGCAAGGGGGTAATTGCCCCCCTAGAAAAAAGTAGATATAATACATGGTCAGTGGCGGTCACCTTCCCTAGAACACACCACACACGTGGCTTTGCCCCCGCCCTAGACAAAATGGGTTAGCTACGCTCCTGTATAGTAACTAACATACCTTTAATTGAAGTTAATTTTGCCGAATTTTCTTTTAACAGATGACGTTGAAGCCGGAATGGGATGAGGAAAAGAGGGCAGTTATGCAGCACAGTTATGTGCGCACACATGCGGCCCTAACCGAATACAGAGTGCTTGACAGTAGCAGTAAGGCTGCCTTAGTGGAAGTGCAACCCGTCACAGGTTCGTGAATTTTGGGAATTAAATTGTCATTCCGACTTCGTCAGCTGAGCTAATAAACTGATACTTAAGCCGGCACATAATCGTGGCTTAACAAATAAACCTGTCTTTATGTCTTTATGTAGGGGTGAAGCACCAGATTCGTTGTCATCTATCATTTGCTCTTAGCTGTCCTATCCTCGGTGACCACAAATACTCAAACCTTGGAAAACTGGTTCCTCAGGTATGTCGTAATTATGGAACACTTTTTTGTTACATAATCATTCAATAAAATGAAATTTATGACACCACTGTTCAGCATGTGAAACTGTGATACGTGTTGTTATAAGTTGCCTACATTTCAAACGGCTCTCGTGATTTTACTTTGCGTCCCAGTGTCTTTCGTCTTCCGTTCTTCGTTTCTGTCTCTAACAAAACATAGGTGCTGTATTATGTGCTTATTACCGTATCCTTAATTTATTTGGCGATGTGTTTATTTTTCAGAGGCTGCCTGCGGAGTTGCTAACCCGACTGCACATCAGACAGGCGAAGGTGCGTCATGTGGCGATGCACCTCCACGCAAAGTCGATCGTCATTCCCGAGGTGTTCGATGGGAAGAACGTGGTCATCAACTGCAATCTGCCAAGTCACTTTGCACAGAACATGAAGCGCTTGAAGCTCAAACCACCAACGTGGTGATGCCGTCCAAGTCTTGGAGATGTCGACTTCGGAAATTTATCGATGAGACGTTGCACATATAGAGAGCGTGCATGTGATTTCACTGGTTAAATAATTTGTGGTTATACTTGGATATAGCTGGAAATAATAGTGACTACCTTCAGTGTAAAATGATTGTGCTTTTATTAGTGTAAGACATTTCAGTTTTACAGATGCACGTATCTGCGGCTGTGTTTATTATGAAGTGGTGTAGTCAATAATAAAGGTCTTGTAAAAATAAATGCTGTATATATTATGTGACTTGTCTCTGTTCATAGTTAATGAAGAGGAAAATATTTTATAGTCACAGGCAGCAAGTGTAGTAATGTATAGCAAATCTGTATGTGTAGTGCTATTTGTTGATAGAAAAAGGTTCCAAAGGATAGCTTGTGCAAACGAGCTTGTGGCCTTGTGCTGATAACTAAGATCTGAGCCAGGCAGACCCCACCCTCTCTCTGTTTTTTTCGTGGGAAGTTGCTCACACACATGCACGCAGCAGTTTGATGAGAAGTCACTACTACTAATACTTGTAAGACACACGCACGCACGCACGCACGCACGCACGCACGCACGCACGCACGCACACACGCACAGGTGAAGCCATGGCGTGTCACAAACTGTAAGCTCTAAGCATGTAAGAGAATGTGCCCTGCCTCTCTAAACTCTGCCTGGAAATGTTATTAGGAAGGGAAGGCAGCCATGGTGCATGGCAGTTAGTGAAGCTCATAGGGTCTTTCCCCCAGGGTACTGCCAGAACGTACCCTGGGTACGGTCCGGTATACCGAAACGTACCCTGGTAACTATCTGATATGGTTAGGGTTAGGGAGTAGGCGTAGGCGACTCCCTAGACTCGTTAGTGGAGTAGGCGAGGTACGGTCCGGCATATTAGATAGTACCAGGGTACGTTCCGGCAGTACCCAGGGAGACATAGACCCTGGCAGCGAAACTTGTAAGCCAATTCTTAAAATAGAGC
>NW_014577613.1:266108-278529 GCF_000485595.1 Priapulus caudatus
ATCTGATATAATTAGGGTTAGGGAGTAGGCGTAGGCGACTCCCTAGACTCGTTAGTGGAGTAGGCGAGGTACGGTCCGGCATATTAGATAGTACCAGGGTACGTTCTGGCAGTACCCTGGGGGACATAGACCGTCTCAGCGTTAGTGAAAAGGAGATATGACAGATCATGTAGGATAAGAGCAAGAGTAGATAATAACACAATGTGTTATTATCTACTCTTGATAAGAGTTAGAGTGAGAGCGAGAAAGCGAAAAGAGACGAGGCGGAGGGGAAAGAAACACAGGGGCGAGAGAAAGGGGCGGATGGAAGGGAAAGAGAAAGAGAGCACGAGAGAGAATGAGAGACAGAGAGAGAGAGAGAGAGAGAGAGAGAGAGAGAAAGGGAGTACAAAAATAATTTCACACGCACGAACGTACTTCTTTGCTTCACTAAACAGTAGAGAGAGATCATACATGCGAAATCGAAATAACGTTTTTCTTTATTAGCTGTATTGCACAGCTGATGTTACTCCTCGGTCGCCTGTTTCCCCTGCCACCCTCAACCTGCAGAGAGAAGCAGCAGCACAACACTGCTATATATTTCTCGAGGCTACCACCACATGCCTCAGCTTCTCTTCTCCCATCCCACCCATCCAACGAGCTATATATAGCATACAATGTTATACACAGCGCCCTGATCCCATCTAAGCGTAGATGTTGACGTCATTGCAATAGTGAAGATGGGGGCAGCTCGGCTACTCCTAGCGAGGACTATGAAGTTATATTAGTTCACACGACAGTGAGTAACAGGGGACCAACATGTGTCATCGCCACTGAGCAGTGTTCCCGCATGCCTAGGTAATGTGCTCTATTGTACCGAATACACGCGCACACGCACACGCACACGCACACGCACACACACACACAGAGACCATCGTGTGACTTAGGGATAGTAGAATTGGTTACATAACCTCGTATGGAGAGCTGGGAGCGTGGATACACGTGTGCCCCTCGTATAGTATTATCCTACTATTATTAAACATGTGAGGATATGGAAAAGCATAGTGATGACTGGGCCATATGCAGTTTACTAAATGGCTGTTTGTTTTAGAAGAACTACGATATCATATCTAACTAGTGAGCGTACTGGAGCGTCTCAGCTCTGGGATGGAGACCATGTGGGGATCTCACGTACCTGCAGAGATCCTTTGGAAGATACTTAAGCACGTCACGGACGCTGAAGGACCCGTTCCATTCCTACCCAGGTACTTTGACACGAAGGGTCGTTGTCGTATCAGGTACCATATATGTACCCGAGGTAGTTTTAGGTTGTTTAGTATTATGTTTATATTTTTATATGAGGTATGTTTAGGGTTAGGGTTAGGGGTAGGGTACACTTCTGTAGTACAAGTCTGGTACACTTTGTGTATACATATATGTACCTCGGGTACATATATGTAGTACCTGCATGATACGACAACGACCCTTCGTGCGGTAATTTGCTGAATCGCTTAATTACCACATCATCATCCTTAACTCTATAGTCGCTACGGCCTTCGCTGCACTATAGTGTAATACAATTTAATTAATGCACTGCCACTAGTAAAACAAAGGCTCTAGTAAGTTGCGTGATAGTTAATTACTCTCATTGTAAGTGATAACATTAATAAAACTATAATACTTTAATAGAGTGGTTGTGATCGTTTAATGGGGGACCGTGATCGAGTAATTTTTTCGTTTCACTATTTTTAAGAGCGTCGACGGTTTCTCGGCTCTGGCACCAGGTGGCGTCGGACGAATATCTTTGGCGGACGTGCACAGCCGTCGAATTGTCGCACAAGTCGATTAGAAAAGAGCCTGATGTACTGAGCTGGCTCTTCTCACATCGGCTGAACCTACGGCACATCACACAAATCAACCTATCTGGCTGGAATTGCGAAGGCGGACTCAATTTACAGGTTCTCGCTCTTTTTCTCGTGATTCTTCGCCGAACAGACATACAAATTAAGCCAACGGAGATCACGAGCACCATACATAGCATAATTTACAGGACGAAATTAAAGTATAAAAAACGTCTATACCACAGAAAATGCCGGAAACAATCAGACACATAATAAATACATCAATCCAAAAAATACATAATTGACACAGCTGCAGCACCCATGCATAAAATTAGCTCGCAATGTAACATAATGTCTAACGTGATGTCATATAAGATGCTTTATGTCACAGAACTATCTTTCAGGCCATCCTGGAAGAATGCGAAGGTCTGGTCAGCATAAATCTGTCACACTGTAGAGTCAGCACCTCCACACTGGAACAGCTTCTATTCACAGCCAACACTGCGAGCACACTCAAAGAAATCCATTTCTCACAGATGGTATCAGAGGTCAGTGTACTCTATAACAGTGCTTCTTAAACTATTTCAGTGTCATTCACCCTCGAGTCTTTATCACAGAATTTCATTCACCCGAGACTAAACTTCCTTATGTTTTTGGTTTAAGCAGAGATGCCAACACATATTTGAAGCAATCTGTAGTTTCTGGCCATCAAATTAGTAGTTCGAGGGTCACGTAGTGACCCGAGTTAGCTAGGGGGGTCCAGCATGCCCCCCGGAAAAAATTTTTATTCTGAGATGCAATTTCCTGCATTCTGAGGGTTAATAATGACAATAAATTGACAAAAAATAACAAAAAAAATTGTTTTTTTGATCACAGTGAAATTCGTAGTTTGATACAAACTGGTCGTAGTGGTGCAAAAGGAATAGAAATTCGTATAAAATACGGATAAATCGTAGTGGTTGGCATCTCTGTCTAAGGCTCCTTAAGTTTCATTCACCCCAAAATAATTTCATTCACCCTTAGGTGAACCATTCACCACTGCTCCATAACAGCTATAGCCATGTCCAGATAACTGTGTTAAAAAGTTCTAGAACATACAGCCGATGTATACGACAGACCCAGGCGAGCCATCAAAGCGACCTCTCTACCCCCGTCCCAGAATCAATACTAGAAAACGAATTAAAAGACTTGATGCAGTTATTCAATCAGCTTACAGCACTTCGATACCCAGATCCCCTTCCCGCCCCATTAGTACATTCCCAATATGCTAGTGGCTTATATATTATAGTGTACCAAAAGTGTTTCCCTCGTTGTAAGCAGTGTTAATAAATACTCATACGTTCTTCCCCACAGTCTGACAACACGTTCATGAACTTGCTGAAGAAGCTGTTCAAGACGAGAGGAAAGCAATTCACACATCTTAGCATTACCGGCTCCTCTGTGTTTCTCAGCAACATGATGTTCAGCATAATAGTGAGGCTGAGAGGGTCTATGTCCCCCAGGGTACAGCCGGAACGTACCCTGGTACTATCTAATATGCCGGAACCGTACCTCGCCTACTCCACTAACGAGTCTAGGAGTCGCCTACGCCTACTCCCTAACCCTAACCATATCAGATAGTTACCAGGGTACGTTCCGATATATCGAACCGTACCCAGGGTACCCTCCGATAGTACTCTGGGGACATAGACCCTCTCGGCAATAGTGAGTACTCCATGTCATTCGACATGCCACGACAACACTGTGCATTTCTGGCCTGCGTCAAATTGGGCCCATATTTATTATGTGGTCAGGAGTGAATAATAATAGATATTGTTAGATTATTATAAATATCCATATATTAGATAGATATCTACAGAGTGAATAATAATATCTTTTATTAAATATCTTAAAAAAATCTTATATTAATAGATCTATTATTATTCACTCCTGACGAGGTTATAGGTAGAATCAACATTTAATAATACATTATTAGCTCTTAGTAGAATCAGAGATGTATACAACACGTGTTTGTATATATATCTATGCTAGAAGTCAAGTAATTTTACAATGCCTCAGGTACCGACCACTGATACAAACAGCATTCGCCTCAAAGCTGCAACCAGTCTTGGCAGAAAAAGTATGGCTGTCACATACACCTTGATAGGCTATGAATTACGCAGTCATTTTTTCCGTGCCTTTAACTGCGTTTCAGGCATACTGTTCCAATCTACAGCGTGCTCGACATTTCCTATCCACGCTCGACCCCTACTCATCACACAGTTGTGCAGTGATGTTCAACATCCGACAGGTTCGCAAGACAACTGTCCGCAGCTGAGAGTGTTCCGAGCCACAAGACATGTTCCTGGAACTTCAGCAGACTGATTCAGGTACGTGCCCACCGCGCAACATTATCACGTTGCGACCTAGCATGCACACATCATACACGTGCGATGCCGCTACTAACTATTTATGGGCCCAACTGGAGCGCGTACTAATGGTTAATTTACTGCTGAACAGTAATGCTGGATTTTCAGTTCTGTTAGTTCACAAATATACTGACGTTGTTGTTAGATCAGTGTGTATAGTGTCAGGGATATTACCGGAATTCGGAATCGAGTTAATCGTTGATTCGCGAAATCCCCACGCCCTATTGTTTTCAAGCCTGTTGTTGTTTGCTTGCAGTCAAATGGACAGGTTTTCCAGAATTACAGGAGTTTGCATTCCTGGGTACAGACGAACCACCGGCCATGGAGAGCTACTGCTACGGTAATACACTTGGCATGCACCACAGCCGATAGCAGATGTATGTGTCCACCTTAATGAGATTCATACTAACCCACAGAGTACATTGCTCCACAATTCACAAGTTTCTACATTTCAATATTCTTTTCGTTGTCTGCATCACTTGTTCGAAAGGGTCCTGCATATGGTTTGGCCTTTCGGAATTTATAAATGCTGCAGTGGTACAGGAAACAGCATTCATAAAAGGCTTGAGACAAGAGACAAATCTCTACCCATGCAATTGTAGAGGTGCTAAGTGGCAAGAATCTATACTCTATATTCGTGCTGTTGTTTTCTCCGTGCAGATTTTGCGGGGCTCTGTCAAAGCTGAAACTGCTAGATGTCAAAGAATGCCTATTCAACATGGAATCCCTGCAACTATTACGAGTGTCTAAACTTGTCGCGATGCGACTTGAAGGATACGATGCTAAAGCAGATTATGACTGCGGTGAGTTGTGCATGCGTTCCCAGCTGCTACTTCAATTGTTTCACAACAGATAATGTTCAGTTACATTAAAAAATAACGATGACATCTTAAAAATAAATGCCGTATCCAATAACTGCCTAGATGACGGTACAGATTGCAATACGTTTTCTTAAGTGATGGCTGTATGCAGTGGGTAAGCAGTTTGCTTGAACTGGACATATCATGGAACAAGTTCAGTGAGGTGGTGCTCGAGAGCTGCCTCCAGACACTGGCCTGTGAAGGGAGCCAACTGCGAACACTAAATTTAACAGGAACCAACGCGAACCCGTGTGGCGTAAGGTGAGCGATGGAGCAACATCGCAGTTACATGATCTCTGTAATCCACGTTATTTCGTAACAGCTGCAGTAGATATTGGATTAGTCAAAGTATGATAGCGGTACCTAATTATCAGTTGTAAATATGCCTATAGCACGAACTGCAGCTGTATATATCTGTGTATAACACATCCAGCAGCGTGAAATGTATTTGCCCTCTGGCACCTATTCCATATTTAAATTGACGTCATTATTATCATGTCTATACCGTCACGTGTGTGACGTGGAATGAAAGAGTTATGATGAATGTTAAACTCCTTCTTTGTGCTCAATTAAATTGCTAAAATCTCAATAGTAGGTGTTGTCTACACACTCACTTCTTCATACTCTCACATACAGGGCTGTGCTGGAAAAATGCAGAAAGCTGAAGTCACTTGGCCTCTCAACTGTCCCTCTTTGACAAGTGATATCAAGCGACACTTTCAAGGAAAGTAGAATGGAGGACCTAAGACGGCTTGCTAGATACAGAAGCACACTGTTCTCACTAAAGATGATTAAAATGGTGTGGTCAGTGCTTGCAGCACTTATATTTGAATGATAATAATTGTCATGTGAGAAAATGATTGATGTCGTTCTGCTAGTGCAATATGAGACTATATTACACTGGTATATAAGTCTTGCAACAGGGCAATTGCTTTGAATTAACAAATCATGGTTGGCGTGATCATTTGAATGTAAATGTGATAATTCTATTAAAGTCAAAAGCAGGGAAAGTAGTATTCAGTTTAGTATAACAAGGTGTTATTTTGCTATGTACATAAAAATATTATTAATAATATAACACGTTTTTTAGGACAACATAAAATGAGTTTCCATTCCTTTGGCATTTCTTGCTCGTACTAAATGTTGCACTACACAGCAAGGGGTGCATCGATAACTCCCTGTTCATTCTCACCACTGTCACTATCTTTGGCACTGGTCTCTTCAACGGAATCTTTTTCCATGCTGTCGCTATACTTCAGTGATATGTCCATTGTCAGCTGTAAGATAATGAAATACCATACTGTGGCATCACATGATAAAGCTACTAACTCGAGTGCTAAAAATACACCGCCAATAGAGCATACTGTTCAAGGCACCTGCTCATATATTTCACAGCATAATAGGATATAAAGCATCAAAGTTGCATTGCACAATACTAATATTACTATACAAAAAAAATTAGTAGGCTGTCAAGCTCATGTATGGTAACAGTAGTCCTTTATAATATGGTGAAACAAACCAGCATGAAATGCAGCATTAAATGTCCACACTCACCTTCGGAGTGAAGGCATACTTGTAGAGTAGAAAATGTTTGAAATAAGTATGGACAACGTGCTCAGCCATTGACTGCACTTGCTGCGCTGTGAACAGTGCTATACTCCATGGCGGTCTCTGTCATGTCAAGATAAACATTATATAACACCAACCTGCTGCTTATATGGACTCAGGAGAACTGTCGGTACATAACTCCAAGGCTAGATCATGAAATTTTGTTCCCTGATATTGATAACACTTAGTCACTAGGTTGTTTGCTCTTGATCAAATATAATTAACATTAAGAACCATCCTTCATGCTTTCCCGTTTTAAGCTTATAAGCACGATATCTAAACTCTCCAATCATTTCTAAACACGATTGAGAATATACCTCTAACGAGCATGCTGTGTGCAGTAAAAAAGATCGGAATAACTGTTAAGGCTGCTTATTGGCACTTGTCGCGTGTAGTAGATCGGAGGCAAACTATACTGGTTAACTAACCTGTACGGAATGGCAGAGCATCAGCTCCCGGAAATATTGGAAGCACTCCTCGATATTATCAAATGGCGTCGAAGTGCACATCTCATGTAGTCTCTTCACGACGGTAAAGAAGGCTGCGGTCTGTACATCAGAGAAGCCATGGTCCATCGCATACCTAGATAGGGAATTCTAGATACAAGATTGACGCTGAAAGGGTCGTTGTCGTATCAGCCTATCAGGTACTACATATATGTACCCTACCCTAATCGTAACCCTAACCGTAGCCCTGATATAACCCTACCCTAACCCTAACCCTAACCCTAACCCGAGGTACATATATGTAGTACCTGATACGACAACGACCCTTCTTGCAAGATTGACGGGGTTACACTCATCGCAAATTGGGCAACGATAGTTTACAGCGTACGTTGGTTATTAATGAACTGAATTAAAATGTTACTGATGTCATTAATCTGGTTAGGGCATGGGCGAAAATCTCGTCTGCTGATCTGCAAAGTATTGCTGTAAAAATTGCCTTGTTAGAGCCAAGTCAAAAAGAGGTGAAGTCAATATACACAGAGCATTTTACACCACAGCATTGTGCGCTACAGGAATGCAGTTGACTATTGCCATGAATTAGTATTACGGTCTTGAGCAAAACGTTCGTCACTAAAAGGGTGCTAAACGATGTTACACAAGGTAGTAAGTGAACTGTATGCCTAATAACGAGAAAAGATGAAATAACGAAGCAAACACCAATCAGGACAGATTTATCTGCATACGCATTTCTTTTAAATCTACTAGTATTAATTATATTTCAGGATCACCCACCTGATTGTGTTTAAAAACAGATCCAATACGGTATCAGCTTGCAGCTTTGTAGCATGTTCATGAAGTTTATACATATCAGCAAGTGTGCTGCAGATGTATAAAAAAAACAGCACACACGTTACATAGGCACAGCATTCACAAATACCACAAACGCATTCAATCAGTCATGTCATCAATCATATATCATCAATACCTCAAGATCCCGATGTAGAGCTGATTATATTTCTTTATTAAAAGTTATAAATACCTTTTAACGTTAGAAACAGAGGTTTGTCTCAGCTGAGAAACTTGCCGAGTTGTGATATCTGCATCAGTCCACACAAAGACATTTCTACCTAGACAGCCTTTCACAGTTCCAGTAGCAGCCTCCTATTTTAACAAATAGCTACATTATATGCTATAGAATAGACCCTTCTACTACCGCTGAAGGGGTCGTTGTCGTATCAGGTACTACAGATATGTACCAGTACCCAGGGTACCCTCCGATAGTACCCTGGGGGACATAGACCCTCTCAGCAATAGTGAGTACTCCCATGTCATTCGACATGCCACGACAACACTGTTGCACATTTCTGTGCCTGCTTCAAATTGGGCCCATATTTATTACGTGGTCAGGAGTGAATAATAATAGATTATTGTTAGATTATTATAGATATCCATATATTAGATAGATATCTACAGGAGTGAATAATAATATCTTTTGTTAATATATCTTAAAAAAATCTTATATTAATAGATCTATTATTATTCACTCCTGATGAGGTTATAGGTAGAATCAACATTTGATAATATATTATTAGCTCTAATTAGTAAAATCAGAGATGTATACAAACATGTGTTTGTATATATCTATGCTAGAAGTCAAGTAATTTTACATGCCTCAGGTACCGACCACTGATACAAACAGCATTCGCTCAAAGCTGCAACCAATCTTGGCAGAAAAAGTATTGGCTGTCACATAATCTTGATAGGCTATGAATTACTGCAGTTATTTTTTCCGTGCCTTTAACTGCGTTTCAGGCATACTGTTCCAATCTACAGCTGCTCGACATTTCCTATCCACGCTCGACCCCCTACTCATCACACAGTTGTGCAGTGATGTTCAACATCGACAGGTTCCAAGACAACTGTCCGCAGCTGAAAGTGTTCCGAGCCACAGACATGTTCCTGGAACCTTCCAGCAGACTGATTCAGGTACGTGCCACCGCGCAACATTATCACGCTTGCGACCTAGCATGCACACATCATACACGTGCGATGCCGCTACCAACTATTTATGGCCCAACTAGAGCGCGTACTAATGGTTAATTTTACTGCTGAACAGTAATTGCTGGATTTTCAGTTCTGTTAGTTCACAATATACTGACGTTGTTGTTAGATCAGTGTGTATAGTGTCAGGGATATTACCGGAATTCGGAATCGAGTTGATCGTTGATTCGGAAATCCCCACGCCCTATGTTGTTGCAAGCCTGTTGTTGTTTGCTTGCAGTCAAATTGGACAGGTTTTCCAGAATTACAGGAGTTTTGCATTCCTGGGTACAGACGAACCACCGGCCATGGAGAGCTACTGCTACGGTAAATACATTGGCATGCACCCACAGCCGATAGCAGATGTACATGTCCATCTTAATGAGATTCATACTAACCCACAGAGTACATTGCTCCACAATTCACCAAGTTTCTACATTAATTTTCATATTCTTTTTCGTTGTCTGCATCACTTGTTCTAAAGGGTCCTGCATATGGTTTGGCTTTTCGAAATTTATAAATGCTGCAGTGGTACAGGTAAACAGCATTCAGAAAAGGCTTGAGACAAGAGACAAATCTCTACCCATGCAATTGTAGAGTTGCTAAGTGGCAAGCAATCTATACCTCTATATTCGTGCTGTTGTTTTTCTCCGTGCAGATTTTTGCGGGGCTCGTCAAAGCTGAAACTGCTAGATGTCAGAGAATGCCTATTCAACATGGAATCCCTGCAACTATTAAGAGGCTGTGCTATTCAGTGTCTAAACTTGTCGCGATGCGACTTGAAGGATACGACGCTAAAGCAGATTATGACTGCGGTGAGTTGTGCATGCGTTCCAAGCTGCTACTTCAATTGTTTCACAACAGATAATGTTCAGTTACATTAAAAAAATAACGATGACATCTTAAAATAAATGCCGTATCCAATAACTGCCTAGATGACGGTACAGATTGCAATACGTTTTCTTAAGTGATGGCTGTATGCAGTGGGTAAGCAGTTTGCTTGAACTGGACATATCATGGAACAAGTTCAGTGAGGTGGTGCTCGAGAGCTGCCTCCAGACACTGGCCTGTGAAGGGAGCCAACTGCGAACACTAAATTTAGCAGGAACCAACGCGAACCCGTGTGGCGTAAGGTGAGCGATGGAGCAACATCGCAGTTACATGATCTCTGTAATCCACGTTATTTCGTAACAGCTGCAGTAGATATTGGATTAGTCAAAGTATGATAGCGGTACCTAATTATCAGTTGTAAATATGCCTATAGCACGAACTGCAGCTGTAGTATATCTGTGTATAACACATCCAGCAGCGTGAAATGTATTTGCCCTCTGGCACCTATTCCATATTTAAATTGACGTCATTATTATCATGTCTATACCATCCACGTGGTGACGTGGAATGAAAGATCGTTATGATGAATGTTAAACTCTTTCTTTGTGCTCAATTAAATTGCTAAAATTCTCAATAGTAGGTGTTGTCTACACACTCACTTCTTCATACTCTCACATACAGGGCTGTGCTGGAAAAATGCAGAAAGCTGAAGTCACTTGGCCTTCTCAACTGTCCCTCTTTGACAAGTGATATCAAGCGACACTTTCAAGGAAAAGTAGAATTGGAGGACCTAAGACGCTTGCTAGATACAGAAGCACACTGTTCTCACTAAAGATGATTAAATGGTGGTCATTGCTTGCAGCACTTATATTTGAATGATAATAATTGTCACGTGAGAAAATGATTGATGTCGTTCTGCTAGTGCAATATGAGACTATATTACACTGGTATATAAGTCTTGCAACAGGGCAATTGCTTTGAAATTAACAAATCATGTTGGCGTGATCATTATGAATGTAAATGTGATAATTCTGATTAAGTCAAAAGTAGGAAAGTAGTATTCAGTTTAGTTCATAAAAGGTGTTATTTTGCTATGTACATAAAAATATTATTAATAATATAACACGTTTTTTTAGGACAGCATAAAATGAGTTTCTATTCCTTTGGCATTTCTTGCTCGTACTAAATGTTGCACTACACAGCAAGGGGTGCATCGATAACTCCCTGTTCATTCTCACCACTGTCACTATCTTTGGCACTGGTCTCTTCAACGGAATCTTTTTCCATGCTGTCGCTATACTTCAGTGATATGTCCATTGTCAGCTGTAAGATAATGAAATACCATACTGTGGCATCACATGATAAAGCTACTAACTCGAGTGCTAAAAATACACCGCCAATAGAGCCTATACTGTTCAAGGCACCTGCTCATATATTTCACAGCATAATAGGATATAAAGCATCAAAGTTGCATTGCACAATACTTTACAAAAAAAATTAGTAGGCTGTCAAGCTCATGTATGGTAACAGTAGTCCTTTATAATATGGTGAAACAAACCAGCATAAAAGGCAGCATTAAATGTCCACACTCACCTTCGGAGTGAAGGCATACTTGTAGAGTAGAAAATGTTTGAAATAAGTATGGACAACGTGCTCAGCCATTGACTGCACTTGCTGCGCTGTGAACAGTGCTATACTCCATGGCGGTCTCTGTCATGTCAAGATAAACATTATATAACACCAACCTGCTGCTTATATGGAATCTGGAGAACTGTCGGTACATAACACCAAGGCTAGATCATGAAATTTTGTTCCCTGATATTGATAACACTTAGTCACTAGGTTGTTTGCTCTTGATCAAATATAATTAACATTAAGAACCATCCTTCATGCTTTCCCGTTTTAAGCTTATAAGCACGATATCTAAACTCTCCAATCATTTCTAAACACGATTGAGAATATACCTCTAACGAGCATGCTGTGTGCAGTAAAAAAGATCGGAATAACTGTTAAGGCTGCTTATTGGCACTTGTCGCGTGTAGTAGATCGGAGGCAAACTATACTGGTTAACTAACCTGTACGGAATGGCAGAGCATCAGCTCCCGGAAATATTGGAAGCACTCCTCGATATTATCAAATGGCGTCGAAGTGCACATCTCATGTAGTCTCTTCACGACGGTAAAGAAGGCTGCGGTCTGTACATCAGAGAAGCCATGGTCCATCGCATACCTAGATAGGGAATTCTAGATACAAGATTGACGCTGAAAGGGTCGTTGTCGTATCAGCCTATCAGGTACTACATATATGTACCCTACCCTAATCGTAACCCTAACCGTAGCCCTGATATAACCCTACCCTAACCCTTAACCCTAACCCGAGGTACATATATGTAGTACCTGATACGACAA
>NW_014577613.1:278716-284863 GCF_000485595.1 Priapulus caudatus
GTATCTTTCAGCATAATATGTAACCTGTGAGTAATAAACGATACCTGCCCCTGAGATGGAATCGAATGAAGACGGATATGGAAGAAGGAGTAGGGGGCAGGAGAGGAAGGAGGGAGAGGAGGGGAAAAGGTGACTGGAATGGAGGGAGGGGAGCGGAAGGAGGGGGAGAGCAGGGGGAGGGGCAGGAGCGCAGAGGAGGTAAGGCAGGGAGGACCTATCTCCATTCAACCTTCTCCCTCCTCCATCCTCCTCCTTCCTCCTCTCCTCCTCTCCAGCCATCACCTTCTCCCCTCCTCCTTCCTGCCTCCCCCTTACTCCATACCTTCTCCCCTCCTCCCTGCGGCGTCCTCCTCCTCCTCCTCCTCCTCCTCCTCCTCCTCGCGTTCCTCCTCCATGACCGTCTTCATTCGCCATCTCAATCACCTTCTCGTGCTCCTTCCTCCTCCCTCCTACCTCCTCCTCCTCCTCCCCCTACTCCTCACCTTCTTTCCCCGCTTCTCCTCCTCCTGGCCCCTACTCCTCCTCCATGCCTTCATTCTATCTCCTATCACCTTTCTCCGCTCCTCCTCCTCCCTCCTCCTCCTCCTCCTCCGCTCCTCCTCCTCCTCTCTCCTCCTTCCTCCTCCTCCTCCTCCTCCAATGCCTTCTTCATTCGCATCTCCATCACCTTCTCTGCCTCCTCCCCTCCTCCTCCTCCTCCTCCTCCTCCCCCTACTCCATCACTTTCTCCCCTCCTTCTCCTCCTGCCCCCTACTCCTCCTCCATGACCGTCTGCTCTCTTATTAATGTTGTTTGTGCACAGGGCGTGCGTGCGTGCGTTGTACTTGTGTGTTGCAGATGAGCATTTGACCGGCATTTACGGGTAATTAGCGGCAATAATAGGCGAAATAGAGTAGAGAAGATATTAAGACTTTGGTAGTAAATACATTTCGTGTTTATTTACCTTTTTTTATTTTTATTGAGACGTTCCAAGTCACAAGTGGCAAGTGCATGCCTGTGAGTGTGAGTGTGAGCCACTGCCTCGCCAGATTTCTCTGACACTGAAACTTACAATTCTACTAAGTTAAAGTAGTCCATACCACGTCCATAAACACTAAGCATAAGCATACCACGTCTAGGCTAACCCTAATCGAGAGCCCCAACAAAATTTCCTACCAAAAATTGTGTTTCCATGTTCGCATTAGATCAGTCACTATGACAACAGGTCAATAATGGCGTCGGGTCCACCTACAATGTGCGCATATGAATTATTTCTACCGATAGATGGCGCGAGGATGTCATATTTGATCTAATATTTGATCAAAGTAGCTGCTTACATGAAATGAAAATGAAATGGAAATGGAAATGGAAATGGAAATGAAAATGAAATGGAAATGAAATGGAAATGGAAAATGGAAATGAAAATGAAATACATACATCGAAGTGTAGGATGGGAATTTCACGGCCAACCCTTTACCAATCTTATCCAGTACATGTTGTTCTGTAATTATATTAATTCCACTTTACGTTAAGTACGTTTGAAAGCAGTGGCGTAGACAGGTTCTCAGTTGTGGGGGGGATGATTTCGCTGTTACTTCCATGGCAATGTATATGAAGAGTGTGCGCGAGAAGCGCACACCGGGAGCGCCTTGGCGCAAAGCCCTTAATGGGTGGGGTCCAGGGGCCTGCCCTAGGGTCCCTGTCAGGGTGCAGGGGCGGAGCCCCCGGAAGCTTTTGGATTTTAGCAATTTAGAACCTTCAAAATGGCCGTTTTTGAGGAAATTGAGTGCAATTTTGTGAATTCTAGGGTAATTTTTTTTCTTTTGGAGCCAGAGGTTATTAATAAACACGCACACCCCACACATCACACACCAGTGCGGATCCAGAAGAAATATATCTGAGGGCTGGCGAATTCATGCGAGCCTAAGGGCCACGAAGCGCCGGGGGGGGGGGCTTGAAGGGGTTGTCGCCTCCATGTGTGGAATTCGTTGAAGTCTGCAATTCTAAAAGCACTCAATTTGTGGACATCTCTATCATAGAATATCAGGATTTTTCCTCCTTCACGCATTTTCCTATTGGCCGTGTCGGTGTACATCGGTATGTTTATGGCCAAAGTAATTTGCATGGCAATTACTTCCATTGGCAAAACTGAGATAGGTTTGAGTACGAGTAAATAATGGCATTTGGGAATTGCGCATATATTGCTGGTTCATACAATCTCATTTATCTGTGAACACATCGTGCCGAGTTGCCTTAACACTAAATCTAAAGCCTTGCTTCTAATCCTACAGCCTTGCTCTACCTAATACCTAGCGTGCTCTAATCCTAACCTAACCACTAACCTTAACCCTAACCTAACCCTAATGCCTAACCGTGTATTCCTACAACTAACTAACCCTAACCCTAACACCTAATCCTAACACACTAAGTGCTAACAACACTAAACTAACTCTGACACAACTAACTCTAAACACACTACACTCTAACACAACTGACTTCTAACACACTAACTCTAAACCACACTTAGTCACTGACTGCTTAATCTCTAACTCTGCCCAATTAAACCATAGCAATAACCATAAGCAAACTGTAAAATAATCGTAATGTTCAGCCAGTCATGGGCTACTTTTCATTGTGTTGTGTATGTAAATGTGTCAGCCGAATAAGGAAAGACTTTTTTATGATACGTAATTGTAATCGAAAAATGCTGCACCGAACTTGCAATATTAAACCTGCTCAGAATAAAATTGTTGAAAGTAAATAGCAAAATATAGGGAGACAACTTAATATATTTTTTGAGAGGAGGGATAACTTCTGTACAGCTCAATATAACAGATTGTCCGATGAAATCCACATAATGTTCTAGCTACAAAATAGAACAAATAGATCCGTATTAGTATCTATATCATGCGACATATTAGATATCGTTCGGCACTGTCAGCTGGATTTTTTGAAATACTACTGCTGAGCAGATGGATATTGTATGAGATGGCAGCAGAGCGTCTTTGTGAAAAGGATATTGTGCGCCAGACGCCGGAACGTGCGCAAGTGCATGAATTCAACAAAACACAAAGCGCACGCACGCAGGCACGCCTATACACATAGCCCACGCACATTGTAAAACCGTGCTACCATGTACATGAATGAAATAAGTTCATGCGATTTCGTTTGAAACTATGAATTCATATACATCGATTAGTAGTTAATTTCTTGGATTTCAACACAAGCATAAATCATATGAATTCATTTGTGTGCCACTGTAGTGTGCTAGCTGCTATTCGGAGTCGTCTGTGTGTATGGTGTGTGTCGTGACTGCCGTAATGTGTGCGTGCGTGTCGGCACTGCGCGTATGATGTAGTGCGTGGGACTGCGCGTATGCGTGCTGCTTCGACTCGCGCGTATTGTGTGTGCATGTGACGCCACGCAGTTGTGTGTGTGTGCCGTTGTTTGTTTTCGTTTCATCATGACTGTACTACACACATTCGTATGCTCCTCTTTTGGAAAACAGTCCAGAGGTGACCTCGCATGGGAGAATCCTGAGCTCTCGGTGTGACATCGGTAAGAAGAAAGCTGGACTGCACTGAACTTAGCTTAGACTGAGGTAGTAGCGTATACAATAGAACGGTAACAGAGTGGCAGAGTCGTATACTGTGAGCTAGTGAAATACCATAAACTGCCTGGGTTGGTACTAAACTGTCATTAAAAGTTTTCAGAAATGTTAAACTTCCTTTCTACCAGTACCGTATGATGATCGCGTAATAAACCGCGGCGCCTATGAAGCCGCACCTCAACTTTGAATCGGGTAAACCAATTTATTGCGCCTAGTATATTTCCCCTTCACGATATCGGCGCACTTATCAAACCGCAGCAGAGCAAATACAAGGCCGTTGAAATCTGAGGGCCAAATTTGCGCTATATTACGCGATCATATACGGACTTATATATATATATATATTATATATATATATATTATATATATAATATTATATATATTATATATTATAGCACGTGACGTACATCGGCACTTTCCAATGTCTTTGAACAGTTGGGAATCCACCGCACCACAGCAACCACGCTTTGCACCCGCCAAAAAGATGGAGTAGGGAGACAGACATGGCATAATTATATGCATAATGATGATTTTATATGGTTGTAGTATAGCTATAGTGTAACAATGTTTTTTCGTAATATATTCATGATGCCTATCAGGCAGTGAATAATAGAGATCCATATAATAAAATCTACTTCTATATATAATATTATTCGACTCCTGGTTGAGATGTTGTTCTATGCTATTATATTGATTGAAGACCTAATATTACATGTTGGCATGATTTTATATGTTGTATGTGTAGATATTGTTATAATTAATAATGTTATTGTTAATATACTCACGATGTTATTGTTCTATTGATATATTAAATAGAAGGCCTATTAAAATGCTTGCGCTGTTATTTATTTCATCTAATAATGATGTTCAGAATATATAGGTTGTTTATGAATAATAGGATAATAATAGTTTTGGATACTATATTGCATAGATGTTATTGTTCTATGTATATATATGAATAGGAAGATAATAAAAATTTGTTATGTATTTCATTCTAATAGTGATGTTCATGATTTTATATAGGTTGTTATTTTGGGGAATAGTATTGTTATAATTATATTTGGGTAATATATATCATGCATGTTATGTTGTTCCTATGCATATACTGGCTTTATGTTCATTATCTATTTGTTTGCCTAGTTTTAATAATTGTATTCTGGAATGTTTTTATTGTAGGAATATTTTTTTTGTTACATTCGGCATACGCACGCACGCGACGCCAACGCACGCACGCACGCACGCACGCCACGCACGCACGCACGCACGCACGCCACGCACAGCACAGCTAGAATAGATAGAACTTGACGACCATAGCATTTGCTTGCATGACGCTTTAGAAATAAACAAGCGTAGTTAGGCTAAAACTTCAAATTCACAGTCATAGTATAGCGGTGTCTATTACTATACAAGAAGAAATACAAGGGCGAGCTGCTTCGTACCTTTGCTATTGCTCGGCCACTACTAAACATTGTACGTAGGGTACACGATTAGGCTTGCAGCATGCATAGTGCCAAATTAATGTGACGTGAAACACACCACGATGTTGACGTTGTTTAAGAAGTGATTTCAATGCTAACAACAACCACATATACAGAGGCCGCTGTCGACGGGATATACGCCTCGTCAAATCGCAACAACGATCCGTCTTAGCGCATTCATTTCCCATTATCCTAAGGTTTCAGACCGTTTCCGTTCGAGCTGTGTCCTGGTCTATAATCGGACCTGGATCTAATTATATCAATCCGAGGTCACATAATATACATGCTTTGGTCACGGGAATGCTTTTAATTTCGCGAAACACTAAACGTTTTTATTAAAAATGAAATCAAAAAAAGAAATTCAAACACGAATGTAAATGACGAATTCGCGGTTACGCACAATAAATAGGCCTACAGTACATCAATCCGGTAAATAGAAACACGAATAGTGCACAGTACTTTAATAGCTGCACAATCACATCAAGCAATACAAACACAACAGTGCACGATGAATAGTGCACAAGCATTCAATACAATAACACCAAACATCAACACAGTACAAACCTCTTCGCTCATCATAAAATCTTTCCAGCGATTTAATTATTATCGACTATGATTATCATGATTATATTTGTATCATCCATCCTAAGTATGATTATTAGTTGACGTTGTTAATATCATAAATTCCTCATTCCGTGTGTCGCTCTTCTGGCGTTTTCTGTGACGTTGTCACCAGCAGTCGCTCTGCTCCCAATCCAGAGCTCTTCCGTGCAACCCGTTAGCAGTACGTCGCCATCAATTCTTTACCCTGCACAGACGCACAGACGCACAGACGCACTAGAACACAGCACAAGACGCGTGTCTCCTTAGCGCTAACTCGCAGAATTATTAATAGAATATATTAAGGGACTCTATGTCGTGGACAGAACGCCGCTATATAGAAAGTCTCTATATACGGCTCTGGGTCGGGGGAGTTATGTGCGTCTCGGTAATGTTAGCATCGTGCAGTCTGATTGAGTATCGCTTACTCGCCTTAAACTACTCTTCTAGTAACTTGACTATTACTCGCTTAAATCTGCC